>NC_088213.1:37911761-38034261 GCF_036934945.1 Oncorhynchus masou masou
CTTCATGTCTTAAAGTAATGATGGACTGTCGTTTCTCTTTGCTTATTTGAGCTGTTCTTGCCATAATATGGACTTGGTCTTTTACCAAATAGGGCTATCATCTGTATCCCTCCCCCCCACCTTGTCACAACACAACTGATTGACTCAAACGCATTAAGAGGGAAAGAAATTAACAGGCACACCTAACAGGCACACCTGTTAAGGAGTATTGTTATTGACCAAATACTTAGTTTCCACCATAATTTGAAAATAAATTCATTAAAAATCCTACAATGTGATTTTCTGGATTTTCTTTTCTCATTTTGTCTGTCATAGTTGAAGTGTACCTATGATGAAAATTACAGGTCTAATCTTTTTAAGTGGGAGAACTTGCACAATTGGTGGCTGACTAAATACTTTTTTTCCCCACTGTAGATACTTTTGTACCTGTTTTCTCCAGCATCTTCACAAGGTCCTTTGTTGTTGTTCTGGGATTGATGTGCACTTTTCACACCAAAACGCGTTGATCTCTAGGAGACAGAATGCATCTCCTTCCTGAGTGGTATGACGGCTGCATGGTCCCATGGTATTTATACTTGCGTACTATTGTTTGTACAGATGAACGTGGTACCTTCAAGCATTTGGAAATTGCTACCAAGGATGAACCAGACTTGTGGAGGTCTACAATTATTTTTCTGAGGTCTTGGGAGATTTCTTTGAGTATCTCATGATGTCAAGCAAAGAGGCACTGAGTTTGAAGGTAGGCCTTGAAATACATCCACAGGTACACCTCCAATTGACTCAAATTATGTCAATTAACCTATCAGAAGCTTCTAAAGCCATGACATAATTTTGGATATAAACTTCTGACCCACTGGAACTGTGATACAGTGAATTATAAGTGAAATAATCTGTCTGTATGCACAAAGTTGATATCCTAACCGACTTGCTAAAACTATAGTTTGCTAACAAGAAATTTGTGGAGTGGATGAAAAACGAGTTTTAATGACTCCAACCTAAGTGTATGTAAACGTCCAACTTCAACTATTTATATATTATTGTAATGGCTGGAATTGAATAAATGTGTTTTACACTTTTTTGACACCATTACATTTCAATGAGCACATCTTTAAATAGCTCCTCCCACCAGCTCCAATAAATAAAATAAAAAATAAAAATAAAAAATATATATATATATATATATATATATATATATATATATATATATATTCGGGATGGAAAAATGTTTGAGTAAACTTAAACAACTGAAACCAGATATAAAGAATGTAGAAAAGACAGACCTATATATTTTTAAATAAGATCATCTTTGAGAACTAACAATCACCAAAATAAAAGCTAGACAGTCAGGGAGAATCAAAAATGTTATGCAATGATGCATTCAGGAGTGTTTTTTCATGGCATGGGGCCCCCATTGATTTTGTTATAATGTTTGAGTCACTCAGATAGCATTAGCTATCTATTAGCTATTTAGTGAAATGTGTAGAATTGCAGGAAATTAGCTTTAAAACCTCAAATGTTCTCTCAGCCCAAAGGTAAGATGTGTAGAATTGATGGAAATGTGCTTTAATTCTCAGCCTCATGGCAAAACGTGTAGAATATCCGGAAATTACCTTTAAACAGATACATTTTGTCACTGCGGCCTACAAGAGGGCCTCTAAAATATCCGGATAGCAACCACACCCACCAGCTATGCCCCATTATGATCCAGAAAAAGCCCTGCACACACAAACACACACTACCTCAGTCAGTCAGCACTCAATGTCCATGTCTAGCCTCCCTTCTCTGTCTCCTGGTTGTACTGGTTATCCTTCATCTAGTTCCAACCACAGGTATGTCCATTAGAGGCAATAATGGATGTATTTTTCACAATTATCATGCACTACATGACCAAAAGTCTGTGGACACCTGCTCGTCGAACATCTCATTCCAAAATCATTGGTATTAATATGGAGTTGGTCCCCCCTTTGCTGCTATAACAGCCTCCACTCTTCTGGGAAGGCTTTCAACTAGATGTTGGAACATTGCTGTGGTAACTTGCTTCCATTCAGTCACAAGACCATTAGCGAGGTCAGGCACTGATATTGGGTGATTAGGCTTGGCTCGCAATCAGCATTCCAATTCATCCCAAAGGTGTTTGATGGGGTTAAGATCAGGGCTCTGTGCAGGCCAGTCAAGTACTTCCACACCGATCTCGACAAACCATTTCTGTATGGACCTCGGGCGCATTGTCATGCTGAAACAGGAAAGGGCCTTCCCCAAACTGTTGCCACAAAGTTGGAAGCACAGACCCATCTGGAATGTCATCAAACTTTACATTTGGCACTATGCATTGGGCAGGTAGTGTTCTCCTGGTATCCGCCAAACCCAGATTCGTCTGTCGGACTGCCAGATTGTGAAGTGTGATTCATCACTCCAGAGATGAAGGATAACCAGTACAACCAGGAGACAGAGAAGGGAGGCTAGACACTCTGGAACTGCCGATCTGCGGCCAACAAGGCAGAGTTCATCTCAGCCTATGCCTCCCTCCAGTCCCTCGACTTGGCACTGACGGAAACATGGATCACCACAGATAACACTGCTACTCCTACTGCTCTCTCTTCGTCCGCCCACGTGTTCTCGCACACCCCGAGAGCTTCTGGTCAGCGGGGTGGTGGCACCGGGATCCTCATCTCTCCCAAGTGGTCATTCTCTCTTTCTCCCCTTACCCATCTGTCTATCGCCTCCTTTGAATTCCATGCTGTCACAGTTACCAGCCCTTTCAAGCTTAACATCCTTATCATTTATCGCCCTCCAGGTTCCCTCGGAGAGTTCATCAATGAGCTTGATGCCTTGATAAGCTCCTTTCCTGAGGACGGCTCACCTCTCACAGTCCTGGGCGACTTTAACCTCCCCACGTCTACCTTTGACTCATTCCTCTCTGCCTCCTTCTTTCCACTCCTCTCCTCTTTTGACCTCACCCTCTCACCTTCCCCCCTACTCACAAGGCAGGCAATACGCTCGACCTCATCTTTACTAGATGCTGTTCTTCCACTAACCTCATTGCAACTCCCCTCCAAGTCTCCGACCACTACCTTGTATCCTTTTCCCTCTCGCTCTCATCCAACACTTCCCACACTGCCCCTACTCGGATGGTATCGCGCCGTCCCAACCTTCGCTCTCTTTCCCCCGCTACCCTCTCCTCTTCCATCCTATCATCTCTTCCCTCTGCTCATACCTTCTCCAACCTATCTCCTGATTCTGCCTCCTCAACCCTCCTCTCTTCCCTTTCTGCATCCTTTGACTCTCTATGTCCCCTATCCTCCAGGCCGGCTCGGTCCTCCCCTCCCGCTCCGTGGCTCGACGACTCACTGCGAGCTCACAGAACAGTGCTCCGGGCAGCCGAGCGGAAATGGAGGAAAACTCGCCTCCCTGCGGACCTGGCATCCTTTCACTCCCTCCTCTCTACATTTTCCTCCTCTGTCTCTGCTGCTAAAGCCACTTTCTACCACTCTAAATTCCAAGCATCTGCCTCTAACCCTAGGAAGCTCTTAGCCACCTTCTCCCCCCTCCTGAATCCTCCTCCCCCTCCCCCCCCCTCCTCCCTCTCTGCAGATGACTTTGTCAACCATTTTGAAAAGAAGGTCGACGACATCCGATCCTCGTTTGCTAAGTCAAACGACACCGCTAGTTCTGCTCACACTGCCCTACCCTGTGCTCTGACCTCTTTCTCCCCTCTCTCTCCAGATGAAATCTCGCTTCTTGTGACGGCCGGCCGCCCAACAACCTGCCCGCTTGACCCTATCCCCTCCTCTCTTCTCCAGACCATTTCCGGAGACCTTCTCCCTTACCTCACCTCGCTCATCAACTCATCCCTGACCGCTGGCTACGTCCCTTCCGTCTTCAAGAGAGCGAGAGTTGCACCCCTTCTGAAAAAACCTACACTCGATCCCTCCGATGTCAACAACTACAGACCAGTATCCCTTCTTTCTTTTCTCTCCAAAACTCTTGAACGTGCCGTCCTTGGCCAGCTCTCCCGCTATCTCTCTCAGAATGACCTTCTTGATCCAAATCAGTCAGGTTTCAAGACTAGTCATTCAACTGAGACTGCTCTTCTCTGTATCACGGAGGCGCTCCGCACTGCTAAAGCTAACTCTCTCTCCTCTGCTCTCATCCTTCTAGACCTATCGGCTGCCTTCGATACTGTGAACCATCAGATCCTCCTCTCCACCCTCTCCGAGTTGGGCATCTCCGGCGCGGCCCACGCTTGGATTGCGTCCTACCTGACAGGTCGCTCCTACCAGGTGGCGTGGCGAGAATCTGTCTCCTCGCCACGCGCTCTCACCACTGGTGTCCCCCAGGGCTCTGTTCTAGGCCCTCTCCTATTCTCGCTATACACCAAGTCACTTGGCTCTGTCATAACCTCACATGGTCTCTCCTATCATTGCTATGCAGACGACACACAATTAATCTTCTCCTTTCCCCCTTCTGATGACCAGGTGGCGAATCGCATCTCTGCATGTCTGGCAGACATATCAGTGTGGATGACGGATCACCACCTCAAGCTGAACCTCGGCAAGACGGAGCTGCTCTTCCTCCCGGGGAAGGACTGCCCGTTCCATGATCTCGCCATCACGGTTGACAACTCCATTGTGTCCTCCTCCCAGAGCGCTAAGAACCTTGGCGTGATCCTGAACAACACCCTGTCGTTCTCAACTAACATCAAGGCGGTGGCGCGTTCCTGTAGGTTCATGCTCTACAACATCCGCAGAGTACGACCCTGCCTCACACAGGAAGCGGCGCAGGTCCTAATCCAGGCACTTGTCATCTCCCGTCTGGATTACTGCAACTCGCTGTTGGCTGGGCTCCCTGCCTGTGCCATTAAACCCCTACAACTCATCCAGAACGCCGCAGCCCGTCTGGTGTGCAACCTTCCCAAGTTCTCTCACGTCACCCCGCTCCTCCGCTCTCTCCACTGGCTTCCAGTTGAAGCTCGCATCCGCTACAAGACCATGGTGCTTGCCTACGGAGCTGTGAGGGGAACGGCACCGCAGTACCTCCAGGCTCTGATCAGGCCCTACACCCAAACAAGGGCACTGCGTTCATCCACCTCTGGCCTGCTCGCCTCCCTACCACTGAGGAAGTACAGTTCCCGCTCAGCCCAGTCAAAACTGTTCGCTGCTCTGGCCCCCCAATGGTGGAACAAACTCCCTCACGACGCCAGGACAGCGGAGTCAATCACCACCTTCCGGAGACACCTGAAACCCCACCTCTTCAAGGAATACCTAGGATAGGATAAAGTAATCCTTCTCACCCCCCCCTTAAATGATTTAGATGCACTATTGTAAAGTGGCTGTTCCACTGATGTCAGAAGGTGAATTCACCAATTTGTAAGTCGCTCTGGATAAGAGCGTCTGCTAAATGACTTAAATGTAATGTAAATGTAATGCGCTTCCACTGCTCAAGAGTCCAATGGTGGCGAGCTTTACACCTTTCCAGCCGACGCTTCGCATTGCGCATGGTGATCTTAGGCTTGTGTACGTACAGCTGCTCGACCATGGAAACCCATTTCATGAAAGTCCATACTAACATTTCTTGTGCTGATGTTGCTTCCAGAGGCAGTGTGGAACTCTGTAGTGCGTGTTGCAACAAAGGACAGACAATTTTTACACGCTACAGTACATGTTTCAGCGGTCCTGTACTGTGAGCTTGTGTGGCCTACCACTTTGTGGCTGAGCCGTTGTTGCTCTTAGATGTTTCCACTTCACAATAACAGCACTTACAGTTGACTGGGACAGCTCTAGCAGGGCAGAAATTTGACGAACTGACTTGTTGGAAAGGTGGCATCCTATGATGGTGCCAGGTTGAAAGACTGAACTCTTTAGTAAGGCCATTCCACAGCCAATGTTTGTCTATGGAGATTGCATGGCTGTGTGCCCGATTTTATACACCTATCAGCAACGGGTGCGGATGAAATAGCCAAACCACTCATTTGAAGGGGTGTCAACAAGGTTTGTAAATATAGTGTACTCTCAGTAAAATATCAAACCGGTCTATTAGACAGTCACTCAGAAAAAGCCTGGAGCTACATTAATATATTACAGTATATTGATTTGTATCTCATCATGACTTCAAGAAAATGAAAGAAAAATCTACAAGGCGTCCTTAGGGATGAGAGCAAAGCGTATGCTGTCTATTTTGTACACAAGGTCAGGTGAGGTACAAAGAAAGTGAAATGCTCTGATACTACAGTAAACCTCCTCTTTATTGGTTGTCCTCTACAGCCCTTACCTGTCAATCATACCCTTGACTCCCATTAAGTTCTCCTAGACCTTAAAACCCCTCTGACACCACCCCCCTTACCTACTCCACCACCACCCACCCAAACAAGCACTATCATCCTTCAATGTCACCTCATCGATTGATCTGGCTCTAAAGCCTGTGCTGTGAGTTGGCGTGGTCAGATACAAAGCCACACAGGGCAATCCATCACCCAGCCCCAAACGCTTAGTGTGACAGTCTGGGGGGGAGCACTGCCTGCCTGCCTGCCTGGCTGCCTATACTCCTGACCCCCAGCGGCCCGGCGGGATGAGCCAGAGGGGGCATCATGGACCTGTCCATGTCAGCTCAGCTCCAGGCTCTGTTATTGACACTACCGGCCCAATGCTTTCAGCACAGCAACCCTGCTACAAATAGCGCCAATTGCTGACAACTAGCCGATAAGGTTGAACAGCAGCCCCCGTCTACTCCCCACCCCGGTGTGTCTCCATTGTACAGGTCTGTGGAGTGGATCCCCGCAAGTCCCTTACAGAGCACTACTTACTGCTAACACACACAAGGCAGACTGCAGTAGAATACCTGACAGCGCACAGACAGGACATGAGGTGGGAGTCAACTGAAACAACATGTTAGAAGTAGTAGTGTACTATAGTTGCAATGTACCTTCTGAGGCTGGAAGGTAGGCAGCATGACGGTGGTGGCACCCACCCAGAGAGGGCAGAGCAGCTTGTTGACGATGCCGTGGACGTGGTGCAGGGGCAAGGTGTGAAGGATGACATCATCTCTGGACCAGCCCCACTCTGACACCAGACCCTGAACCTGGGAGAGAGTGAGACATGAGAGATCCACTGAGCTATTAGGTCATACAATGTTTTCCTTCCAGTTCTTTGGACATTTCCTTTCTATATAATGATGGGTAGCTCACTCAAAAGATTTCATGGTGGTCCTGCCTGAAGGTTTCTTTCACTCCTTATCAAACATACTTAATGTAACCACCGTGCAAGAAGAGAGTAAACCCCTGTCTTTAGTGAGCAGGGCCAGACAGCTGGAAGGAGCAGAGGGAATGGATAGTGTTCCCAAGCCCTCAACCTTCCATCTCTTCCGTGTTCCCTCACTGACCTCCCTCCCTGGGCTTGTCATTTACAAATGAAGCTCCTTAATTGAGGGTGATCTAATTTTCCACTCTATTGGACATGCAGGTCAATTTTGGTTGAAAATGTACCAAAATAAATCCTCCACAGCCTGAAGTGCCCCATGTGATGAAATAATTTGGCTGATTATTCAGAAAGCTCATGTGGAACAAAAGCAAAACGACACTGTGTCCGTGGTATGTGTAACCCCCGACAACCCTTACGTACTACCAAAGGGCTACAGAAGACACCCTATTAATACTTCAAGAGAAAAAGACTTCTCTGATGTTCGCAGTACCGACACCAGGAAATAAAACATTTAAAAAATACTAACATTAACCACGTTTCCATCCAATTGGCGACAGGTGTCCATGCGAATATATTCAAAAATACTTATATACAAAAACAATATGAGTTGTGTTTCCATCTAATTGACTTGTTGCAGATAAAAGGCTGTGTGTGATGACGAAGTACATATAAACATGTTTTTTTTTGCAGTTAAATTTCCATGTACCAAATAAAAATACAGTTAAATGGGTTACCATTGCATTTTCAACTCTACTGACAGTTGTCTCAAAACATTTTGCGTTATAGCCTACACGATGAGATTATGGAAAAAAGAGCAATATTTATTTTTGATTTGTCAAACAGCAGCCAAGCTCCGGTGATCATGTCAGAAGAATAAGACCCTCGATATTTAGCATTGAAAGCAGCATCAAGCTCATCACCTTGCACTTTCACCACCCTGTGAAGTTAATCATAACTTATTTCACCTGAAGCTTTATAAACTGCATGGTTTCCCAACGTGTTGTAGTGGGAACACAACATGTCCTCACGTGACTCTACGTTTACTTTGATATAATGATTATTATCTCAATATTTAATCAGCGTTTCCACCTACATTTGTTGCATTATTCATTTTACCGACACCTTGTCTAGCGTATTTTGTTTTGTCGATGTTTGGAAGTTTTTCTGAAAAATATTATGTTTCCATCAGGACTGTCATGACATTCTTTTATCCGATACGTACTTTACTCTAAATTGTTATTTTATTTAACTAAGCAAGTCAGTTAAGAACAAATTCTTATTTACAATGACGGCCTACACCGGCCAGACCCATACTACGCTGGGCCAAATGTGCGCCGCCCTATGGGACTCCCAATCACGGCCGGTTGTAATATAGCCTGGATTCGAACCAGGGTGTCTGTAGTGACGCCTCAAGCACTGAGATGCAGTGCCTTAGACGGCTGCACCACTCAGGAGCCCTGAAAAGGTTGGATCGAAACATGGTTAGTATCAGTAATGAAAAAAAAGCTGAAGTTTAAGTTTCAAAATTCAGTCCAACCTTCAGACTGATCAAATATTCAACATGCCTCAGTACATCATTATGATAAAAAGCAGTGTACAGAATAACAATAGTATTCATCTTATGTTCAAAATTCATGCATATAACAAGTGAATAATCAATTTACCATGGCCTGAATGTTGCTGTGAGTGTGGAGAACCCCTTTGGGCCTGCCTGTGGTGCCGCTGGTGTAGATGATCATGGCAGGCCGCTGGGCCCAGTCTGTGATGCCGGGCTCAGGCTGGTTCTCTGGGGCTTCCAGCTGGGAGCTGAGGCTGGAGGTGGGGGGCAGCTGCAGGTAGGGCAGTCCCAGTCTGTGGGCGAGGGGCTCCATGGTGTCTGCGTACGGCTGCCCAGCCACCAGCAGGGAGCTCTGGGAGTCAGAGATGATGTACTCTAGCTCAGACGGAGGGTGCTCCCTGTAGAGAGGCACGGCCGTGGCGCCACACATCCAGGATGCCCACTGGGCTACCGTGTACGAGGCATCGTTGGCGCACAGGAAGGAGATGCGCTTCCCCTGCAGGTCCCCAGAGGGACAGTCCAGAGCTGCCTTGATACGCCCAGCCAGGCCCCTACTACTGCCATACAAGTCCCTGTAGCTGTGGCTCCCACTGTCGTCCACTATGGCCAGCTTGTCCCCGTACACTTGGGCTCTGGAAAACACAGGGGCACTGTCCCCTGCTGCAGCCTGCCTTGCTCTTGTGGAGGTGTAGGCTCTCCTCAGGACCTGTATCAGCAGCCATCTCACTGGCCCTGCCTCACACTGCAAGCAGCCAGAGGCCAAAGCAGAGTGCCACAGAGGGACTGAGTGACGTACTGCCCCTAGCAACATGATGGGACACTATGCTGCTCAAAACAACCAATGTTATCCTCATAAAAAGTCCATCCTCATGATGTCAAGCCACACAATGGTCACATTGGAATACCTGTTCATTTTGAAAGAGATTCATAATTAACATAGGCTAAGTGAAATTGTTTTCATAAGAATAGACGCTATCCCTGCTATAGTGATAAGATTGTATTTCTGACAGGCTTGCAGTTAGCCTTTATCCACAGTGACACCTCTATTAATAATGTGCAGGCTAGACTGCTGGCAAATATCTTGCTATGCCAAGCTGTTTATTTTGAAAGGACAAATCCTTCAGGGACAGGCAGTGGCATAGAATAATAATCCGTTTGTGGTGTGAGCACACTGTTGGTTTTTGCTTCAATCACTTTGGTATACAGTTTAGCTTTTACAGATACAGTGACGTAACTCTGACTTGATCTTTGGACATGGGGGTAATGGTGCAGCTAACTGGCTAGCTAACGTAACACCACTCAATGAATATACTCATAAATAGCAGCTAGCTTAGCTAGCTAGATCATGCTGGTGAAGACTGATTTTTACCGAGAAAACCCGACTGTGTTTTACATTCTAACATGCGATGTTTAAACGATATCCATTTTCTCAAAGAGCGCAATGTTGGCTAACCTGGTAATTCAAACCTACTGCTAATGTAAATATTCACCTTACCCAAACACCGGTTATTCTTGTGACGGTGCGTCACAATAAAACTCCGAATGGAAACTGGAGCTCGATTTTAGGGTTCTGGTTGTGAAACACGGAACAAAGCAATCTGAGAATGAAAATCCAGGTTTTGTTAAATTTGCAGGATATATAAACAATAGTACAAACAAGTCCTTTTCATTCTGCAATGCTTGACTATTTTAAAACACAGATGTATCTGTGCTTTATTATGATGTTAGGCTACACTGTCCAGGAAAAGGTGTGGATTTGGAGGAGATGCTACTCCACTTTAACACAAAAGAGCCAATAACCTTGTTGTACATTTAATTGAGTTATGTTTATGCAATTTGGTAATTCTATTTTTTTTTTTGGGGGGGGGGGGGGGGATTTGTTTTCCTGGATCAAGAGTGGTGAGGAATCAAGTGGTAGAAGACTTCACTGACCTCTTAAAATAACCTCTATGACTATTGGTAACCCATTCATTAATGTAAACTATGTAAAATCTCAATGTTTGGAGTTTGCAAACTTGAATCTCTTTCCACCTCCTCTTGCCTCAACCTGGTGGCATCTGTTGTTGAGAATCTCACTAAGACTTCTGTTGTGAACACGTGTCAATTCAAACTGAGACATGGGCCATGAGGGAGATGGAAGAGGAGAGAAAGTGGGATATGCACCACACAGAGTTGTTTTGGCATTAGATCACTCTATGCCAGTTCTCCAGTGTGCCAACTAGCTTGGCATCATCTCACAGAGCCGGGCACATTCAGCCACCAGCTGGCAGTCGCGGGCCTCAGATAAGAATTGTTCAGACATGGCACTCATTCAAAAAGTTTTCACTTCCCTGAACCCCTACATTGCAAACGAGGATGGCATGTTCCTATGAAACTGGAGGCTTTGTCTCAGAAAAACTCCCCTCCAGTTTCAGAAGTAGTATCGTCAAAGGGAGAGCCATTCCATTCACAGAGGAAACGCCAGTCGAGAAGATGCCACCAGCAGCTATATCATCTTCATAGAACATCCCTTTATCAGAATATTGGCTCAGTAATTGACACCGCTATACAGATACAACATAACCTGTCGAATGTGGATACATATTTTTGTTTTCTACGTTTGTACTTTGGTCACAAATATCATGTTTGTTTGGATTAAAACAGCTTATTTGCGACTGTCGAGGTCAGCCATGTTGCTGACACATACCATAAGGCAGATCTGGAATTCCAGCCACTCAGCACTACACATGGAGCTGCTCTGGAGAGACACACTGGGATGGACACAATGGGGGGCATGGTGACCTGGCGAACAGACGCTTGGCACTCCGCTCTCCTCTCAGGATGCCAGCCAGCGCCTGCCGTTTTGACGGAGCTCCGGAGCGGGCGTGCAACTTGGCCGGCAGCGGGCGCCAACTCCCACTTTCGGTAGGCACAGGGCTGGCACAAGACTTCAGATAGGAGAGAGTGTGTGAGAGTGAGAGAGGACCCCCTCATATCTGAGGGAAGGAGAGGAGCGAGCCGGGAGAAGAAACTGTCGGGAGTGCCAGAACATGTGTCAGGTTGGCACCATGTGAGAATGATCTTGGCAAGCGCCTCTACTCTCCCCCTCTTGCCCCACTTGGAACACATGGTACGTCGGCAGTGGCATCTGGCCGCGTTGACTCTCAGCAGCTGCGCTTTGTCTTCGCCAGTTGGGACGCTTGGCACTGCCACTTCATCAACTACCTGTGGATCCTCCCGGGCGTGGAGGGGGCGATGAATTATTCTGAGCTGCAGCTGCAAACTTGACTTCCATCCAAGAGATGCAGCACTGTAAACATCTGACAATCTCACACCACCCACATACTAACCACCGCGGCCGGGACCACTGCGTTTGGTCTGTGCCCAAGCTTACTGGGATACGTCTCCTTGGGCGATGGTTTATTCTTGGCGAAAGACAGAGATACTGCTTTTTTTCTTGTTGGGAGAAGTTGTTGATGCTTTCAAAAGCCAGCTGAGGATTTTGCTGTACAAAGCGACAAAAATGCATTCAATCTTTTGCTAAGGAATGATTACGATTGAATGGATGACCTTTACACTCTCTTTTGAGTCTTTTCAAAATAATCGATGCGGCTGCACCGAGGTCATTTGTTAGAAAAGCTCTTAGAAATATTTTCAACTCAGAGGAAATAAATAACAGAACAAGAGACACTCTCCTTGGTTAACACAGTGTTTATCTTCTTACAGAGCTGTCTGGAGAGGAATTGTATCACATGCTTTGCTATGACTGGATAGCTGTGCTCCATACACTCTTTGGGACTAAACTGGGACCTCACTGATGCCTAATGCTTCCCATCTGTGCAAAAACATGTTTGGTTTATGCTGAACCGTTAATTAAAATGTCTACTATGAAAGGCCCACATGCTAGCTTTCTGGGGCAATTCCCTGAGCTTTACTACTGTACCCTTTTCCAAACGTCAGCAGTTCCATCTCCTTCGGTGTTTACAGAGTCCTCACACCAGTTGTAAGGGATATACAGTGTCTCTTCTCAGGACAACTCTGTCATGTTCTTTCAAAGTAACATGAAAAGAAACCTCTCGAGTCTCGATTGAAGTGTAAAACAACTTTCTTTTTTTGTGTGCATTACCGACATATGTGATTCCTGACATCAGGGAGAGAATTTTGACAAAAACACATCTTCTATTATATTTAAGCGATCCAGACATCCAGAGGACTTTGGAGCCTGGGGGTTCACCCCTAGCAAGCTACGTGACCTAATTTGGATTTCAAGTGCTTGTTTCCTTCTGAATGGGGTTTTTTATACAGCAAATAATACTTTGTAGGCAAATAGATAATTTCTGTCAAGATTCAAAGGACGTTATTTTTCGTGTTCTGCTGATAGTGACCCACTGGGAGTTTGGCTCCATCTGTGTCGCTCTGACCCAGTTTAGCCCTCGGCCACATCCAACTGTTCCGCATCCCAAACATGTGTGCTGTGGTGGGGGATAAGCAATCATCACCTCCCGGGACTCTGAAACACACACTGCAGATATGACACTGGACCCATCTCCTGTCTGCCCATCTTCCCACAGCATATGTCATCAATGCTGGCCCCCAAGAATCCCACTCACTCTGGAGATGGATTTGGAAAAACCCTCCTGCTTCTGAGGGGTATTCCTTTGTGTGGCAACTGCTAAAATTAGGTTATGGGGGGCGTGTGGTGGGGGTGTATATGTCTCTCTCTTTATCTTTGTTTGCACTGTATGTGTTTGTATGTTAATGTGTGTGTGATATTTTGCCAATCTAGTATTGGCTATAATGTGTGCATTGTCATTGGCCCAGCTGCTCAGTGCCTGACCTCTGACACCCCCGTCTCCCCACCCTCCAGTACTGACCTGGCCAACAAACAACCATGGGGTTGGCAGACAAGCCATGCAGCTCACTAGCCAGGGCAGAGACTTTAAAAATGCCCTTTGTTGGCAGACAGGCATGCAGACAGTATCATTGCACAGGGCTGAGGCCCACTGGGGACCTTGGTGTGTGAGGCACATATGGAGCACCAGGCTGGTGATGAGCTGCTGATGTGAGCTGCTGATGGCCTTGGAGAGCTTCTCCGTCTGCATGGGGGATTAATGGCTCTGTAGCCTACTACCTACTTACTGTATATGAGCTTGGACTCATTCAAAGTGACCAAACTCAGGCCAGGCCAGGGCTGAGATGATGGCCTTGTGGCAGGTGGGAGCTGCTTCCTCCAGGTCACACAGTGACAGTATGTTGACTGTACAGTTAGTTCACCAGGTAGAAACAGTAAGAAGTCTGATGAATAGGAGTGTGATAACTAGTGAAGGTTCCTCCAGCAGGTATCCTCAACCAATCAGACACAGAGGGGATTGCTCCACTGGCTTTATTATAAACTTCATAGAGCAATGGACCGGCTGATGGTTTCCCACTAATGACTTATAAATTCCCTTCTTTCCCTTTCAACATCCTTCCAAGGTAATGGAAACAATGGAGCAGGACCGACAATCAGGACTTTTCCCAAATGTACTCCCAGACTAACTCTAACTTTCAGAGATATATGTCGTTTAGCAGACGCTTTTAGAGTTGAGGCATCACCGCAAGCCACCACACAAAATGTCTTGCTGTGTTTGGGGTTTGCACTTGGAAACGTTATATTACATCCAGATGTCAACTTTGATTCTTTAATCTAATCCATATACGTCCTCTTTCACAATGTGTTCCTAATTTAAGGAAAATTGCCAAATTCCTTCCTAAATTCAAATGGAGGGATTGTGTTTATTATGTCTAAGGCATTGCATGTGTTTGCAATACATGATGTTTATGGTTTATGTGGACATGAGAGAAATAAATCACCTGAAAACATACATCTCCCTCTTTTAACACGGAGCACTGTTTTTATTTCCCCTATCCTATTTCTCTGCACAAAGCTTGACATCCGTCTGTCTTCCTCTTCACTCTTCTCTCATTACATTACCCACCTCCTCCCCTCTCTCTCTCCCCCTCTATCTGAGACTGGCACTCTGCTTGGGTGGTGTGTTCACAGAGAGACAGTGCCATATGCTGTCTAGCCTCCCAGGGAGAACGTAACAGTACCAGCTCTGCTGCAGTGCTGTGGCTGGGGCTGTGGCTGGGGCTGGGGCTGTGGCTGGGGCTGTGGCTGGGGCTGTGGCTGTGGCTGTGGCTGGAGCTGGGGCTGGGGCTGGAGCTGGGGCTGGGGCTGGGGCTGTGGCTGGGGCTGTGGCTGTGGCTGTGGCTGGGGCTGGGGCTGGGGCTGGAGCTGGGGCTGGGGCTGTGGCTGGGGCTGGGGCTGTGGCTGGGGCTGGGGCTGGAGCTGGGGCTGTGGCTGGGGCTGGGGCTGGGGCTGGGGCTGGGGCTGGGGCTGAGGCTGGGGCTGGGGCTGGGGCTGGGGCTGGGGCTGGAGCTGGAGCTGAGGCTGGGGCTGGGGCTGGGGCTCATACATGCTTAACAAGGAATCAAGCATTATAACCTTTGTACTGTGTAGTGTTCACCCAAGGGTATATTTGTTAGGGGAATAGTCTTATCAATATCCAGGATTTCTTGGTAATGATCTGACATAATTAGTCAGACATATTTAACTTGTCCCGCCATCCAGATCTACAGAGCCTCTCTCTAATCCCACAGTGGATCTTTATCATTGTCCTCTAGTTTTGTGTCCTCACACAGATTCCTCTGTGTATCTGTGCACTGTGACTGCACCCTCAGCTGTTATTGTCTTCATTCTGTGAGCTGCCAGCTCCTGACAGACCTGTCCCATTTTTCAACAAGGGAGCCTCAGAAAGCCCTCCATACTAGTGAACACTTCACGCCTGTCGTAAACAACCAGAGAGCTGTTGGGATTGATTCTTGAAAATAGTCGACCTTGTAGCGAGTGGACCTGTCAATGCCTCCCCACAGCTGCAAATATGAAGTCTTCAAAAATTCATCACAGGCAGTGACGTGAAATGTGAAAATCTTTTGTTCAGAGGCGCCATATCTCAAGTCTTAAAGAGGCTCTGAACTTTTTCTTCCCTCTGTGTACTTTGAGTGGTGGTAGTGGTGGGGGGGGAGGGTGTGTAGGTAGAGGATGTGAGTGTGTTTGTGTTGAGGGGGATGCGTGTTCAGAATTCATCTTGTCTGTGTATTCATTACCACTTTGCATTTCAAGCAGAGGGGTTCAGTGCTCCACTAAATCGCAGGAAGGATTGTTAGGCACGCGTGTTATTAATTTTTTCAAGTCCCGTGGCGTCTGTATGAATCTTAATGCTGCTGACTGGGCTGGTGCGCTATCGACTTTCTTTAAAATATGAGGAAGCTTGCTGGAAGCGCCCAGGGTCATTAGCTGAAGAGTGGGCGCAAATCCCTCTCTCAGGCAGTATGGCTTCACCGCGTTAAATGTGCTCTTAAAATATTCATAATCATACTCGTGCGCACACACACACACACACACACACACACACACACACACACACACACACACACACACACACACACACACACACACACACACACACACACACACACACAATGCACTGGGGAGAAAGGGGGCGGCGAAAATCAATATTAAAATGTATTCCTGTTTTCACGTCTGGTTAATTAGCTGTAGTTCTTAAGCCATGAAGTTTGTGAACAGATTAAGAGTATCTATTTCAGTGACAAGATAACATATTGCATCAGAGCCGACCCTGTTGAATTAGATAGCAGTAGTTGTGTTGATCAAAACAGATGATAATATAAATGGTATGAATTATATATTTTCTTATTTCACATATTTTATTTTAAGTCTCTTCATATAATAGGTAAAAACAAGTTGTTCTCAACAGAATTATGCATACACAGACACATTAGTGAGACTTCTAATACACTCATGTTTGCTTTTGTCTGTTTGCGTAATTTGTAATGTACTGTAAAACTGCATGAAGTAGTCACAGATTGAGTATTTACAGAAAGCTGAGCACACATTGCTTAAGTAACAAGTGACAAGCATACCTTATTATGTGTCCCTAGGATATGCCATCACAAACTTAACCGAAAGGTATGTCATTCTAAAGAGGTGGAGACTGTTGTGTTGTCAGGTAAATGATCCTCTAATGCTGATATGCTCCCAAGCTGTGCTGTAAATAATATCAACGAGGCTTTTACCATATGATGGTTATGATCCGTTGTTGCTGCGTCCTCCCCACATACATTTAGGAAAAAGGGCTCCATAGGGGTTCTTCAGCTGTCCCCATAGGAGAACACTTTTGGGTTCCAGGTAGAACCCTCTGTGGGAAGGGTTCCAGCTGGAACCAAAAAAATGGTTCTAGCTGGAACTAAAAAGGGTTCTAGCTGGAACCAAAAAGGGTTCTTCAAAGGGTTCTTCTATGGGGACAGCTGAAGAACCCTTTTATGTTCCAAATGGCACCTTTTTTTTCTCAGAGTAGGTACAATAAATCCTTTGGTGATGGCCGATCTTATTACATATTAATTAACCTTATGATGCGACACAACAGTTGGATGGATATGGATATCTCTTAAAACTGTCTAACCCTGGTTCAGTTATTTATTTATAGTCTCTAAAAGTACTGTGATGGCAAACAACAAGAAAACCCTTCGCTTTTCATGTGACATGCTTGTGTGTTAGCCACACGTTGTTACATCGCACGCACGCACGCACGCACACTCACAAACAAACAAAAACACACACACACAGAGAGAAATATGCGCCTATGAATTAACATGACATTCTTAGGCATGTCTTCCCCTCTATTTGCTATCTGTCTGGTTTTGTTAAAGGGCCAACATTCCAAAGTATACCTTTTATCTACTTTCTCAAAGTCAGATAAACGCATGGATACCATTTTTATGTCTCTGCATCCAGTATGAAGGAAGTTAGAGGTAGTTTAGCGAGCCAATGCTAACGAGGGTTAGCGCAATGACGAAGTCTATAGTATCTACTAGCATGCTAGCAGTTACCATATACTTCCAGTCATTGTGCTAATGCTAGTTAGCAATCACGCTAACGCTAGTTAGCAACTTCCTTCAAAAGGCACTCAGAGACATAAAGATGGTATCCACGACCACAAGTTCATCTGACTCTGGGGAAGTAAATAAAGGGCTTCATTGCCAAAATCCTGAAATATCCCTTTTAAGACATTTGTGGTGGTGAGATGCTTGAAAGGGCCTAATGAATTGGCCATTAATGGATCTTTGATGGGCTGGGTTAATGAGGTCATTGGTTTCATCTCACCACCCTACAGGCAACAGGGTCCCATGGTAGCGGCCTGGTCACAGCACCGTGACATGTAGCAGCAACTGAGGGATCAGGGGTCATAGATTCAGTCCTACTGATGAGGAAAGGGTTCCAGCAATGACTAACAGGCAAGGAGAGCTCATAGGTTCCCATATAGAGGTACATAATGACATTGCAATTCAACAGTGTAGCATGTATAATGTACTAATGTGTGTGAGTGCACATGACCATTTCTGTGAGTTTGTAATCAATCAATCAATCAATCTGTGTGTGTGTGTGTGTGTGTGTGTGTGTGTGTGTGTGTGTGTGTGTGTGTGTGTGTGTGTGTGTGTGTGTGTGTGTGTGTGTGTTATTGTATATATGCATGTGTGCTTTTCCCTTAGTGGATTTGTGTTTGAGGAAGGTACTACCACATGGTTCCTCTTTAAGAAGATTGGATCCAGCCCACTGCCTGGATTTCATTATGCAATCACCGCTCTGTACTTCCTGCATCCAACCCACAGACTGACTAACTAGCCGTTGGGGACTTCCACTTCCAGCCACAGGACACCCGTTGGACCCAGAGATGGACCGGCCACAGCCTGAACAACAATGCTCTTTTCTGGGATACAAACTTGGGGTGTAAGGCATGATGCTCCAGTCGTGCCCTCTCTCATTAAAGATCCTCATTGAGGATATAGAATGTCAAACACAACAAAAGAGAGGGTGCCATTTCCATTTTTCGATCTAACTATTCATTTTAAGTATTCATGAGATGAGTAATTTTTTCTAGGAACTAGACATGTGCAGCGTGTGCTATTTATATCGTAATAATTTGAGAGGGGGGAAGTTATGGACCCATCAGTGGGCTGAACATGTGTGAGACAGGTGCTTCGATGGAGATCTGCCCAAAATAATCTCGTTGCTACAGAAAGGACGTCTGCCTAATTGAGCTCTGTTTGTGTGGCATGGCGCTGAACAATGGCTCATGGCTCGCAGATGCAAAGCCCACAGAACAATACCAGCAGGAGAACAATGGAGGGTTACTGCAGAGAGCAGAGATGACAGGAGCAGAGGAAACGATACAAGAATTAAATATGAAATGGCATTCCTAGTTTTTCACGACTGGCTTATCTCCAGTGATGGCCTGAAAACAGAAATCGACTAACAAAATTAAAAGCGAGAGTTTTGTCTGGACACCTCCCTGCAGCAATATCTGAGATACTGGTATTCTGAGTTGATGTACCTGTCTGGCTCAAGGGGGAAAGTCGTGCCCTAGTTCTATACTGTTACCACAGACTATGGAGGAAACATGTTCTGATTCATTTCACGAAAAAGAAAAAGAATGCAACTTTGATATGCTCCCATGGTGACTGTAACAGATGCTCAAAAAAGTCAACATTTTGATCCGAGTTTGATCTTTGTCAGGTCATATGCCACTGTAAGACACACCTACTTAAATAACCTCTAGATGCATGTACATCCAGTCATTTGAATACATATAGTACATTAACGTAACAATGCATTTTACACAGTAGACATATACGGGAAAAACATGAATACATGTTGGTTTGTATATCCATGTCAAGTAATATAGGTGTGCAATAGACTAAAAACAGGTGAGACAAATGTGTCAATCATTTTGTATACCGTGTTTATATAGGGAAAATGGATACCCTGTGAGCGGTTTTGACTAGAAGGGATACAGCTTATGTCAGATTTGACTTTTCATAGCAGGTTAGGAGAACTTACGAAGCAGGTTAGGAGAATTAACGTAGCAGGCTAGGATATTTGGGTTAAGTTTAGGGTTAGCTAAAACGTCCCAAAAATCTACTTAAGACGTCAAATTGACACAAGCTGTGTCTTATATAGCCATGAACCCTGTGAGTAGAACACATTTTATAGAAAAGGTGTTATATCTAGTTCCTCTTGGAAACCGTGTTGAGGGAATGTATCCCAAAGGACTCTTGTCTCCGCTAGAGGTTATTTAAGTAGGCGTGTTTCACAGTGGTGTATGACGAAGATCCAACTCGGATCGTGGTCTTCTTTGTGCGTCTGATTAAATCACCATGCCAGAGTTGTGGCCATTTCTTTTTTTCTTTGATACGTTCCTCTGTCCTGCACCTGTTAAGTTCACAATTTTTCTCTTTTTTTTCTGCTGTTTCATTTGACCCCATCTACAGTATAGGACAATGTGACCCTAGCTTTCTGAAGTGTTATCCCCATGGTGGAGTGGTGAACATGAGCACTTTGTTAGGACTCTACTCCCTGAGGCCAGCACTTACATCCCCCTCAAATTGTTTTATCTCGCTATGTATTGATCTAGGTGTATTTTTTATGTTAGTCGTTATGGCGAGTTGCGGTCAGGCAGGCTTGTGAAGGACTACTTACTTACTCCAGGGCACTGCCTTAACAACTTTATCAATCCATTACTTTAGATGTGTACTGAAACTGTGGTCACTTGCCCCTAATGATTATATATGGCTGTAGATTGAACAATTTAATTTGCAAGGCAGTTATGGGATCATGTAAACCCCAGATAGAGATGAATGTCTCTTCTAGTCATTATGTGTTACTTCCATACATTAACATGAAAATGGAGCATTAGTCTATGAGTCAATTAAAGACCATCCAAAACAGCCATGGTGCGGAAGTTGGTGAGTGGGTGTGTATGTGCGTGCCTGCCTGCCTGGCTGGCAGTACGTGCATACTTGCGTGCGTGCGTGTGTGTGTGTGTGTGTGTGTGTGTGTGTGTGTGTGTGTGTGTGTGTGTGTGTGTGTGTGTGTGTTCGTTCTCACACACAACAGGCTCAGAGCCTGGGAAAGAGGGAGCATGTTTGGTTTGGCCTCCTGTCTTCTGTTCCGGGGGACTGTGAAATCTGAAATGAAACGCATCGCCATCGTGAAGCAATTCAGCCTTATAAGTCATCCTCTCTGGTAATTGTTTATTTATTGGAGCTTGTTCAAAAGCAATATTGTTGAGGGAGCCAGTGTGTGAGTGTGCTGGTGGGAGGTCACGCTGTTTCAGATAGAAAGAGGGGGATAGACAGCAGGGATAGAGAGAGAGGACGTGAGACTGAACTAGACAGGCAGACAGTCAGGGATGGAAGCAGGGGGAGATGGGGAGTGCTGGGCGATGGGGGTGGGCGGCTGGTAGTCTAGTGGTTGTTGGGCCAGTAAACGAAAGGTCACTGGTTCAAATTCCTGAGCCAACTAGGTGAAAAATGTGTCTGTGTACTTGAGCAAGGCACTTAACCCTAATGTCTCTTCTAAATGATGAAAATGTCAAATGTAAATGTATGGCCTGGTGGGGCTGAGAGGTCGGGGGTCAGCTGTGTGTGGTCAGACCAGACAGATGGTCTGAGAGATGGTGCCTAGACAGGGCCGGTACATGCTAACTGGAAGATAAGGTCATGACCCCACTGACCCTTTGACCTCACTCTCTTTTATGCCTGGTCTGTCTTTTCATTCTTACCAGTGCTCACTGGGAGATATACAAAAACCCAATGTAGAGACTTGAACACCATGATTAATGAGTTGAAAGGGGTTGCGATCTGTTTCGATCAGTATAGATTACTGCTGCCTTTTCATGTGCACCACACAAAGATCAAATGCAAATGTTAGAAGTTGTAATATATTAATATATGGTATTTGGCAATATCTCCACAATTGTATGTATTTATGGTTTATTTGAATAGGGACAGATATAAACACATTGCCACACTAACAAAACGTCATCAGATACGTTGTCGCGCCACAGTGTGGCACATTTTCAACAGCCAGTGTCTGTACAGTATGTGGCTGTATAGTACAGTATGTACTGTTTGTGTGCCGTATTCTGACCCGTAACAGTAGAGTGACATGGTGTGAGGGGGACTGTGGCAGTCGGAGCTGGAGGGGGGAGTCGTAGGAACCATGAGGTGGACCATCGCTGCTGAGGTATTCATATGGTTAATGTAATCCCAGTCAGACTGCCCAGGCTCTGCCCAGCCAGGGGTATGGTCTATTTAAAAGCACCCCTGTCTCCCTCTGCCCTGACAGAACATGCTCCATATGCCATCTGTCAATCCCCTCCTCCACCTCCTCCTCACCTCCCCCTAGTCCCCACTCAGCCTGTGAAGCCCAGTAATGAGAGGATTAACCGTGTGTGTGCTGGAGAAGGAAGCAGCCCTGGTAACTGTAAAGCAGGTCATCGGTAGTCTTCTTAACAACAGATGGAGAGAAGACTGACAGAAAGAGAGAGGGAGAGAGAAAGACCGAGGCAGAGAGAGAGAGATATGGATTTGATCCTCTGTATCGGGGCTCCATTTTTCTCCCTTGCCTGGCGGGGGCAGCGTGTGTGTGTTGACAGGGCTGACTGACAGCTGCAGGGTTGGAGAGCAGGTGTGACGGCAGAGCAGATCAGGGGAGACAACGGAAGCAGCCCTACACTTCTGGTGCTAACGAGGACGCGCCCACTGCTATCCTCCCTGCCCGCCACTATCATCTGTTTATGTGTGTCCAAACCTCTGGCTCCTGCCTGGGTTGCTACATGAGGACACACCCAGAGAACTGTCACTCACAGCAAAGAGAGGATGTCAATGACACAATGAATACATCAACTGAAAAATGGTGTTTTATACAGTGATCTGGCGTAGTACTGTACACATCTGACAGATGAACACTGTCTGGATGTCCAGAATTTGGACAGGGGTATTTTCCCATTGCATATTAAAATTAGAAACTGTTATTTCACCCATACAGTATGTGAGAATGAAGCATTGCTCTGACAACTAGCATGTTTGTTAAACATGGATGATTCTCAAAGATTATTTTGGTTGTGCAAAGCATCCTTTACACATCCCTTTGTTTCCACTTCCACATCCAAGAGAAAGATGTGTGAGACCAGGGAGCAATTTTCTTCCAAAACAGATTCAAGGCAACGGAGTGAGCAGATGTAGGGAAAACAATCTGTCCAAGTATTTCAAGTTGCCAATCAATGTTGAAAGTAATTGGCAATAAGTTTCCAAATTTGCTGCAGTAGGAATAGAAAACCACTTCCCTCCATGATCGTGTCTTTATCAATGAAGTGTGTCTCCTGAAAATCTCACTTGAATAAGAAATTAAACAAGCCGACGGTGAACTAAAAGACCAGAATGCATATTGATGCGATAGATCAGCCAAAATAAATCAATACCCTCTAATTATCTTGCAGTGTTAAAACCAATGCCGTCCATATTCATTGTGTCCTTCATAACATCCAAGGCCACGCATGTTAATTCGTTATTGTATCACGCAGCCGCTGCCTTTTGAGCATTAAACCATCTTGTCCTTGGCTCTGTGTTGGATGATGCTGTAGAAACCAGAGGAGACAGACAGACAGACAGACAGACAGACAGACAGACAGACAGACAGACAGACAGACAGACAGACAGACAGACAGACAGACAGACAGAAAGACAGACAGACACAGACAGACAGACAGAAAGACAGACAGACACAGACAGAATGCCTGGCCCTGGGGCTGTGATCCCATAGAATACGAACAGGACTCAGTGAGCAGGAGAGGTGTTACACTGTAAACGCCCGCGAGTTTGTCACTGTGTGAACGTAGAGTTAGGCCATGTGTTTTACCATACGGCATCCATTGTGTTTATTTATGTGTTGTAGTTGGCGGCATTTTGTGTGTTTTGCTTGAATTCATGCAATGTGTGTGTTTCTGGGTGGCTGTGTTTGGATGAAGATTGGTGCGTAAGTGTACGTGTCCAGAGATAACACAGGGTGTGTGGGTGGGAGCAGGCAGTCTGTCAGAGAGGGTAGTGTAGTGAGTGGGCAGCAGATGTCAGACCTCTCAGCCCTCCCCCGCCCAGGGAGCACCTGTTGGGTCGGGGGCCATCTGGAGGCTGAGACCTATTACTCTGTGTGTGTGTGTGTGTGTGTGTGTGTGTGTGTGTGTGTGTGTGTGTGTGTGTGTGTGTGTGTGTGTGTGTGTGTGTGTGTGTGTGTGTGTGTGTGTGTGTGTGTGTGTGTGTGTGTGTGTGTGTGTGTGTGTGTGTGTGTGTGTGTGTGTGTGTGTGTGTGAAAAGGGGGTTGGAGGCGTTTTGCCCAGCAAGGCCACACCCCTATGATACACTCTACACTGACCTGCATGACACTGCACTTCTCCAGACCTCCACATCCCTCTTTCTCCCTTGTGTCATTTTCCATCAACCCCAAACCGTCTCTCTTTTGTCTTTCCATCCAAAACATCTCCTATCTTCCGTTACATCTGGTTCTATCAGAAATCTTCAGAGGCCCTGCTCCCTCAACGTGAGCAAGACAAAGGAGATGATCATGGACTACAGGAAAAGGTGGGCCGAACAGGCCCCCATTAACATTGATGGGGCTGAAGTGGGGATGGTCGAGAGTTTCAAGTTCCTTGGTGTCCACATCACCAACGAACTATCATGGTCAAAACACACGAAGACAGTTGTGAAGAAGGAACGACAACACCTTTTCCCCCCAGGAGACTGAAAAGATTTTTGGCAGATGGGTCCCCAGATCCTCAAAGTGTTATACAGCTGCACCATTGAGAGCATCCTGACCAGTTGCATCACCGCCTGATATGGCAACTGCTCGACATCTGACCGTAAGGCGCTACAGAGGGTGGTGCGTATGGAGTCATGCCCCCTGCCAACCAGGACCTATATACTAGTCAGAGGAAATCCCAAAATTGTCAGAGACTCCAGTCACCCAAGTCATAGACTGTTTTCTCTGCTACCGCACGACAAGCAGTACTGGTGCGCCAAGTCTAGGACCAAAAAGCTCCTTAACAGCTTCTACCCCCAAGCCATAAGACTGCTGAACAATTCATAAATTTGACTTTTTACATAATTTATTATCTATGCATAGTCACTTCACCCCTACCTACATGTACAAATGACCTTGACTAACCTGTACATTGACTAGGTACCGGTACCCCTTGTATATAGCCTCGTTATTGTTATTTTATTGTGTTGCTTTTTAGAATTTTTTACTTTAGTTTATTTTGGTAAATATTTTCTTAACTCTTCTTGAACTGCACTGTTGGTTAAGGGCTTGTAAGTAAGAATTTCATGGCGCATGTGACAAATAAAGTTTGATTTGATTCGTACATACATTAACAATTCTCACTGCCTAATAGAAAAGATAAGACATAAAGATCAGACATAGCGTCAGTGACACCCCAGGTAGAATGCAGATGCAGCTCTGCCACACCTTAAATGGTGAGTATGACTGGTAGGGTTGCAATTCTACCGGTAATTTACCAAAATTACTGTAATCGTCAGTAATTTTGTAAATTAACAGAACATTTATGGCAATCTATTTTAACTTTGGCAATTTATACTTTAACTTTTTTTAAATTATTAATATATAGTATTTATTTATTTATTTATTTATATCTGTGTCCATATTGTCCATGAGTTTCTAGTAGATAGACCATGTGGTTCAAGAGAAAATGGCCTAATTAATGAAAAAAGCATCTATTGAACAATAGCATTATTTTCATTTAACTCTGCAGCTATTCCAACTATTGACTTTTTTCACAACTGCCACCAGTTTGACGCCTAAACTTTGACAACTAACTCTTATTGACACAGTAAAAAAAATAAGTTTGTAAAAAAATAAATACATAAAGAATATTTAATGCTGAAACCCTCATATTTAACACCAATGGTATTCACTAAGTTGATGGTTTATATTTAGGATCAGGTTTTACAGCTTGGTCATTCCATTTTTTATTTTTTAAATCATCTTATTCAATGATTTAATATATTTCACACTTGATACAGCCGCACAGAGGTCCAGAGATAATTACAGACACCTGTGATAATCTGAAGTACCCAATGGGCCACTAGATGTCTGATAGATTACATAAAATCCCTGAAAGATACCAACATTCTGGTAGTTTACTGGTAATATACCCTCCCTTTGCAACCCTGATCACTGGTTCTTGTATCTCTGCTCTGCAGCAATGCTGCATCTCCTCTCCTGCTCCAGCAGATGTGGATCCCCATGGTGACAGGAGAAAAAGACCAGAGACACTGCAGATGGATGAGCTACACATCACAACGAGGAGGAGACAGAATGACAGAGTATGTGTTAGTGTTGCTGTGTGTGTGTGGTGTGGTGTGTGAATGTGCGTTTGTAAAAGCAGGTGTGAGAGCACACATACAGTGTGTGCATGACTCCATGTACACAAATGTAGATATCTGGGCCTGTATTTGCTAATATATCAAATCAAATCAACTTGTATTGGTCACATACACATGGTTAGCAGATGTTATTGCGAGTGTAGCGAAATGCTTATGCTTCTACATCCGGCAGTATTCAGTATTCAAAACCTAATACACACAATCTAGTAAAGGAATGGGATGAGAATATATAAGTATAAAATATATGGATGAGTAGTGACAGAGTGGCTAAGATGCAATAAACAGTAAAGAATAGATAGTGTAGTACACAGTATTACATATGAGATGAGTCATGCGAAATATGTAAACATTCTTAAAGGGGCATTTATTAATGCTTGATATCAAGATATCAAGTCTGATATCAAGAGGCAGCCGCCTCTCTGTGCTAGTGGTGCCAGAGTGAGAGACAGACAGACAAAGGCAGAGAGAAAGCTCTCAATTCAATATTTGCTCAATTTGCCATGTCTACTGAACAAAAATATAAACGCAACAATTGAAACAATTTTACAGAGTTACGGTTCATATTAGGAAATCGGTCAATTGAAATAAATTCATTAGGTCCTAATCTATGGATTTCACATGACTGGGCAGGGGCGCAGCCATGGGTGGGCCTGGGAGGGCATAGGCCCACCCACGTGGGAGCAAGGCCCACCCACTGGAGAGCCAGGCCCAGCCAATCAGAATGGGGTTCTTCCACACAAAAGGGCTTTATTACAGACAGAAATAGTTTCATCAGCTGTCTAGGTGGCTGTCTAGGTGGCTGATCCCACAGGTGAAGAAGCTGGATCTGGAGGTCCTGGGCTGCCGTGGTTACACATGGAAATACGGTTGTGAGGCCGGTTGGACGTAATGACACATTCTCTAAAATGACGTTAGTAGAGAAATTAACTTTCAAATTAATATTCAATTATCTGGCAACAGCTCTGGTGGACATTCCTGCAGTCAGCATGCCAATTGCACACTCCCTCAAAACTTGAGACATCTGTGGTTTTGTGTTGTGGGACAACCTTTTAGAGTGGCCTTTTATTGTCCCCAGCACAAGGAGCAACTGTGTAATGATCATGCATTTGAATTATCTTCTTAATATGCCAAACCTGTTAGGTGGATGTATTATCTTGGCTCACTAACAGGGATGTAAACAAATGTGTGCACAACATTTGAGAGAAATAAGCTTGTTGTGCATATGGAACATTTCTGGGATCTTTTATTTCACCTCTAGAAACATGGGACCGACACTTTACATGTGGTGTTTTATATTTTTCTTCAGTATGGTAGGTCTCAACACCTGAATGCAGCACGAGTGTCGATGTGAGAGAAATGGAAAACGTTAGAGCATTGGTCGTCATGGAAACCACATTGTAGTAACTCCGCCGTATAGCTGCTGGGAGAGGAGAACTATGAGATGTTGAGGGTGAGCCCATGGAAGGTCATGGACTTGCAGTAGAATGTACAGCCCTGAAGGTGGCGCTGTATTGTATGGCAGGTACTACACATTACCAGGCAGATTATTCTGTCATATTTAGTCACTACACATAAACCGACAAATACACCTTCCTATTCTCTACCCGTTTCCTCTTTCATCTGTACGCAGCATGTGAGGTTAGCGTAATGGTTGTAAACCATATGGTTTGAAAACGCAACAATACCATAGATTATCATCATCACTTGCGAGCCAGCGTGAGTGGCACAGAAATTAGACAGGCATGTCGTTATGTGAGTTTTATCTGAGCACACAGTCAAATGGAGAGTGAAGGGGCATCATTCTCACTGGGGCTTAATGTGTTTGGACTCACAGGGCTAAGAGTAATGACAGCTTCGCCAGACAACAGAATCCTCCCGCCGTGCCACGCCTGCTAAAACAGCCCCATCACATCGTATCCCCGCAGCACCCAGGGCAAATAGACACTACTCTGTCAGAGGAGGAATTCATACCCACAAAGCACTGCTGCCAGACCCCCTCTCTTCCAGTCTACCCCCATCGCGCACAATCATCTTTTGGTGTCACCATGTCCACACACCCACTCAGGACCAGAGATGGTGCGGTGCGGGCAGACGGGGCGCTGGGGGAGGTAGGGGTGTGCAGAAGCCTGTCTATTTCGAGGTCATGTTTGATAAGCCTTTCTATGATGTGACGAGATGAAGTGACAGTTTGTCAAAAGCGGGTCACGGGGCAGAGGGTGTAAGCAGCCTAGCATGGTCATCTATAGACAGACATAATTAGGCATTCATTATCATATTAGTTAATTACTGGACTACTGGGTGTTTTCTCTCAGGAAAGATCCCTTCTGGACACCAGCTCAACATAGGGAACAGATTTCTGATGCATACGAGTCTTGTTCCTTTTTCTCTCCCGTTCCCTTATTGTAATCGTTGTGATGGTAAAACAATGCCTTTTCTCTTATTCTAGCTGCAGGCGCCATCTGGGAGCGAGACGAGCATCACAGTACCTAATCCATATGGTCGGGGCATCATGACTTTGCTCATCTCATCTCCCGTCAACATCTCTTCTGCTCAAGTCCTCTCTCAAATGATCCACATACACGTTACTAACAGAAAGACAAAAACATGCTTGTGTTTATGTATTTTTGCACGTCAGTGGGTCTTAGGTCTGTTTTTTTAAATGTGGAGTGGAGGGATGATATATGTTTGGTAATGTATTGGGGCGTTTCAAGAAAGATTTGTTTAAGATTTTTGTTGCCGTTTTCCATACTCTTAAAATGTACGTTTCCTCATTAATCAGGTGCTATAGATTAAGACCCGTCATACTATCTGATTATAATATATCTATTACAATACATACAATGATTTGCCACCTCAATATCATCCCCACCCCCAGTCGTTGTTCAGTGTCGGAAGCTGGGGGCTTTTTTAGACCCATCTGCTGTCTCGCACCTTCTAATCTGCCCCCCCCCCCCCCCCTCCCCCCAACCCACCCAACCCCCCCGGAACCCAACGGCATGGTACTCCTCATCCTGTCCCCATCCTGCCCACCCATCACCCAGTGCATAATATATTCCCCCTGGAACCAAATACTACAGCTCACATTGAATTAAGCCACGTTGCATATGCTTATAACACACACAGTGATGTTTACAGACCTGTCATCTGGAATGTACTGCAGGCTAGATGTAAGATAAGTGTATCTATATACGTTTAGAAATAAAGAGTGTCAATGTTAAAGCAGGATAAAAACCCTGTGTGTTTACTAATTATGACAAATTCTTGTTCTACTCAAAATAAACACTTATTCGTCAAAAATAGTTTTTTTTATTGTCATCTGTTTAGTTGATCAGCTTTCTGGAAAACATTCTCTGTCCAGTGGTACTTTTCAGTGTGCAGATTACTGAGGTGAGAGAATAGCCTTATTTCTCTGTTATTTGTAACGGCACAAAGCCACTTTGTCATACACTCATACGATGAATACGTTTTCCCTCTTTGTGATGTATCAAGGCTAGACCTATTCACTGGAGCTATGTGCTGATGTGGAGGAGGTCAGGTGGCAGAGAGAGAGAGAGAAAGAGAGAGAGAGAGAGCGAGAGAGAGAGGGAGAGAGAGAGAGAGAGAGAGAGAGAGAGAGAGAGAGGGAGGGAGGGAGGGAGGGAGGGAGGGAGGGAGGGAGGGGGAGGGAGGGAGGGAGGGGGAGGGAGGGAGGGAGGGAGGGGGAGGGAGGGAGGGAGGGAGGGAGAGAGAGAGAGAGAGAGGGAGAGGGAGGGAGGGAGGGAGAGAGAGAGAGAGAGAGAGAGAGAGAGAGAGAGAGGGAGGGAGGGAGGGAGGGAGAGAGAGAGAGAGAGAGAGAGAGAGGGAGGGAGGGAGGGAGGGAGGGAGAGAGAGAGAGAGAGAGAGCAAAGAAAGGAAACCGAGAGGCTGTCCTACGATGAAACTCAACCTTGACTGTGTAAATCAGACCTCAAAACAACCGATGCCCTCTTCCTATCGCGCGTGTGTGTGTCCACGGGCCAGCCGGGAGAGGGTCCTAATCCTTGTAATTCCACAGAGTGAGAGGCAGAGGGTATGAGCTGTTGAACAAGATAAAGAGGAGAGAGGGAATGGAGGAGAAGAGCGGAGAAGGAGAGCGAAGATTAGGGGAGGAAGGTGTGATAAGGAGATTCCGAGTAGATGCAGAAGCATGGAGAAATAAGAAAGTAGAAAGGGGACGCAAGGACAGCAAGTGAATAAGAAAATCAGATTGCTTGTGGGAGATAGAGAGAGGGGAAGAGGACAAAGCTGAAGGCTGTGTGAGATAGGCTGGTTATCCCCCCATCTCCATCTCTCCCAATCTCACTCCTCCTCCTCCATACGGTATCTCTCTCTCCATCTCTCCATCTTGCCAAATTGTCTGAAAATTCACCGCCAGTGTGGTTGTGGTTTAATTGGCTTTCAGTATTCATAATTAAAACAATGCCTTGACGTGCAGCTCCTACATTGTCTTCCATTAATTTCAGATTGCTCTTGTCATTTGCACATTACCCCATGCAAGAACAAATTAAAGTGTTTCATTCCCCCCCCCCTTCATATTCAGCGTCATCCTCCCCAGCTCTCTCTGATTAGACTGCTATTTACCAGACCGCCATCCCACAATTCTACAGCACATAAAGCAGGCGCAGATTAGGACCCAGGGGATGCTGGGAATAAGGAAAACAAAGGACTCTGGGATGTCCAGGGCAGTTAATGACACTTTCATGAGGAAATCAAAATAGCTCTTTAAATCTGGCTGCTATTTACCCTGGCAGCAGATCCTGTTGGCTGGTTGCTGATGGAACAGAACAGAGCAGTCCTGGACCGTATGGACAGACTAGTGTTCAGTAGGCCAAGAGGGACTTTGATTGTTTACAGGATCAGCTGAACAAAAGAGAGGGGAATCATTCCCTTCTAGCCTCAGGGTGTTTGGAGGACCTTGGCCTCCTCCCTCCTCCTCCCCCTCCTCTCCTTTGCCAGGGACAGTTTCAGGAGAGGCTGTCCTGGTTCCTACCTATAATGCCAAGCCCAATCAACCCTCTGGCCCCCAGCCTCCTGGCCCCCAACCCTCTGGCCCCCAGCCTGAAGCTGAGGGAATTCTGGACTGACAGTCACCCCCAGGGCCATTTTGACTGTGCCCCAATCACAGCCCAGAGTGACAGCTGGGCACTCTCTCACCTCCTGATCTGGCCTGGCCCTGCCTCATGGGGTCAGTCTCCGCATCAGCCAACCCAGGACCACAGGGCTGGAGGCTGGAGGACACTGTTGTTCTGGTGCTGCTGGGAGATGGAGAACTCCACTGATCCAGCTCCACACACTGGGTTCTAATAACTACCCTTCACCTCTTCCACTGCCTACTTTCGGAGAGCTTGAGTTAGAGTTGGGAATTTGACAGTGGTGGCTGTATGTCTTGTGCAGTTCCTTTTTTTATCATTTTGTCTGAAAGGTATAATTATTTGCCCCCTAAATATCCCGACGTGTTCACTAGGCCTTCCACTCAGCACGTATAATTTAATTTGAATTCATTACTCCAGTCAGTTAATATATTCATGACTTCCAATTCCCTGCGCTATCCTGCCACCTGGAGTGTCCTCCCTTATGTGTGTCACGCCCCTCCCCCCTCCCCTCTGCTGTGTCCCTGGGGGGCCATGAAGGGGTGTTAGGGCTGGGGTCAGAGAGGCCCACTGGTCCCCACCGTCATTAGGCTGCAGTGGAATGTGTTAGAGCAACCAGCTGGGACCAGCCTGGCCCTCTCTGGGGGAGTGGTGGGGCCAGAGGGGGCACCTGCACCGGAGCCTGACTGGATGGGCTGGCTGGGCGGAGGGGTGAGAGAGGGGGTAATATAAGACTGGCGAGGGAATGAGGAGTCAGACTAACGTAGATCAGAGAGGCTGTGTTCTGAATTAGAGTGTGTGATTTTGGTCACACTTTATTTGGATAGTCCATCTGTAGATTCGCTGCAAACTATCAGTAACATGTCCACAGATGGTGTGTTGAGCATCTATAGATGGACTATAGACACCTTCTTGTTGAAAGTCAACAGACAGATGTAGACCATCTACAAATCATTTCTATCTTGTGATGCTTGGGCACGAAGCCTGACTCCAGAGGGGAGACCCAAGGCTGACTGACTGACTGACTGACTGACTGACTGAGGGACTGACTGACTGAGGGACTTGATGGAACTTCAACCAGGCAAAGGCACACAGACACACAGACACACACACACACACATAGACGCACAAATAATCTCCTCCAAAGTGTTTGTTTGTGGTGTGTGGTGTGTGGTGTGCCTCGGTAAAGTTATGCTTCCTCCACATAGCATAGAAATAGAAACATGTTTGCCTTTAACCTCAACAGAACCTAAAATACAAGTTTGTTTTACTCCAATGTCTGTAAACAAACACTATATAGCCTCAAAACTTGGTTAAAACATTTTTTTTGAGATCAGTCCTTGCATCGATACCTCTGTCTATGAATTTGAGTGTGGTTACATGTCTCCAACCCCATCTTTCAGCTTAGTTATTTTTTAACTGCTGATTGACGCTTTAAAGCTGGTAGAGGGGTAATTTTGACATCTTTAAAATCAAAAAGCAGTGTTATATTCTCTGTCAAAATCTGACAGACACTGTGAAGAAAATCTGACAGACAATGTGAAGCTGTTGTAGAGATAGGAACCACTATAACTCACACTGGATTCAGAACAAGGATCAGAGCTCCTCTACTCTCCCTCCCATAACTCCTCTCCTCTCCTCTCCTCTCCTCTCCCTCCCATAACTCCTCTCCTCTCCTCCTCTCCCACCCATAACTCCCTCTCCTCTCCTCTCCTCTCATCTCATCTCATCTCCTCTCCACTCCCTCCCATAACTCCCTCTTCTCTCCTCTCATCTCATCTTCCCCTCTCTTATCTCCTCTCCCTCCCATAACTCCTCTCCTTTCTTTCTTCTCTTCTCTTCTCTTCTCTTCTCCTCTTCTCTCATCTCATCTCATCTCATCTCCTCTCCCTCCCATAAGTCCCTCTCCTCTTCTCTCTTCTCCTCTCATCTTCTCACCTCTTATCTCCTCTCCCTCCCATAACTCCCTCTCCTATCCTCTCATCTCCTCTCCTATCCTCTCTTCTCTTCTCCTCTCCTCTCTTCTCTTCTCTTCTCTTCTCCTCTCCTCTCCTCTCTTCCCCTCTCTTCTCCTCTCCTCTCTTCTCTTCTCTTCTCCTATTCTCTCATCTCATCTCCTCTCCCTCCCATAACTCCCTCTCCTCTTCTCTCTTCTCCTCTCATCATCTCTCCTCTTATCTCCTCTCCCTCCCATAACTCCTCTCCTCTCCTCTCTTCTCCTCTCCTCTCTTCTCTTCTCCTCTTCTCTCATCTCATCTCCTCTCCCTCCCATAACTCCCTCTCCTCTTCTCTCTTCTCCTCTCATCTTCTCTCCTCTTCTCCTCTCCCTCCCATAACTCCCTCTCCTCTCCTCTCCTCTCCTCTCCTCTCCTCTCCTCTCCTCTCCTCTCCTCTCCTCTCCTCTCCTCTCCTCTCCTCTCCTCTCCTCTCCTCTCCTCTCCTCTCCTCTCCTCTCCTCTCCCTCCCATAACTCCCTCTACTCTCCTCTCCTCTCCCTCCCATAACTCCCCGTCTCTCTTTCCTTGATCTGCTCTTTTGTTTCCTTCCAGACTCCTGGCCCACATAGACTACTAGAATATGTCCCTTCTGTCTTTTCAATATTTCATATGAGGAGCAGCTCCAAGCTTGATCATTGCAAGGTGCCAGTGGAGTAGTTCAAAGGCAATGGAGGTCCCCTGACAACAGGCAGAAGCAGGGGTTGGGGGGGAGAGCTGGAGGGTGAGAGGGGGTGTCAGCCATCAAACAGCCTGACTCTGACAGAAGCTCTGCCCAAAGCTCTACTGTACACCTGCCCTGGAGCAGGTAGAACAAACAACCGGCTCCTGCAGAAGAGGAGCAGCATGGATGGATAGATGAGGGGGAGGACTGTCTACTCTACAGATTGCTGTAGGTAGATCATATCTCTAAAGGGTTTGGTCACACATAGGACAGTAACTCTTGAAAGGGACTCATTTTGTTTTCAGTACCTCCATGCTGTGGACAGCTCCAGCTGCCTCTCACCAACTGGATAAAACCAGACTCGTCTGTAGTAAGCAGGAAGTGGAAGACAAATGGAATTACTGATGGGCATTGTTGTCATGGAACTGGGACGGTTTTCTTTTCCCCCTTTCTCTCTGTCTTTAGTCCCTTCTTTTATCTGAATATATACATTTTTAGAATTGGGTATTTTGAATGTAATCATGTATGGGAGGAGCATGTGTGTGTTTACGTGCGTGCATGCACATGTGTGTATGTGCATCCGTGTGTGGGTGTGTGTGTATTAGACAGGAGGGGGCTTCATTATTAATCAGGGCCCTTCCCTGTGTGAGTGCTGCTCACTCTTCATAGTTTAATGACTGAAAATGGGCCATAATTATGGGCTGTCAGTCCGATGTACGGCTCCCCTCCGCTCCTCCATTTCAGAGGTCCATGTCATCTCCTCTGCTGCCTGGCTGCTCTCTGTGCTCCACCACGCCCAGACTCCCTGCCCCCTCTGCTGCACACCCTGTACCCATCACCCATCACCTCTACTGTCCACCTCCACCATGGAAGGAACATGCTATTCTGTCAGCATCCCTCTGTGTTAGTTTGTATCACCGAACCACATGACAGTAAGTGCACCTGAAAAGTCCACTCTGTCCCTATGTGGAGGGAGGCAGGGGAAGTGGGTGGGGTCAAAAATAAAATACAACAATACTATGGCAGTTTCACCATGAAATATCCCACTTATTATATGCGTGCTTCTGTTACTACAACTGTCCTTGCAGCATGTGTTTTTTTTTGTTATTCATCTCCACCTTACTCAGATTGAACATCATCTCTCCTTTGCTCTCTACCCCCATTTACTCTCCCTCTCTCTCTCCATATCCCTCCCTCCTCTCCCCCCCCTCTTCTTCCCTCCCTCTGCACTTAAGCTCATCTTTATGCGGTGCGTGGCTTGTCAGGCCTGATGATGAATCTGTTTATGAGTGGAGAGGGCTCATTTCCCCTGAGTGGCCTCTCTCTCTCTCTCTCTCTCGCTGCCTCAGCCCAGGGAGGATCCCTCCATCTCTGCAGCTCTACAGCACAGGGTTGACTGGCCCTGCACCAGAGACCCCACTAACACCACACCATCATCATTACAACCAATCACAGGCTGGAGAGGTCAACACCAACACACCGTGTCACTGACCACTGACACTCACAGTGGGCCGGAGAAAACAACGCCACAGAGTAACATGGATCTTTATACCTAACTCACTGTGTTTAGAAGGAAGCAAATACACTGCCTTACTAACGCCTAAGGAGAACCAAAACCACCACAGCATGCCTTATCTTCTGGTATCAACCCCTAAATTCTTTTGTAATAAATTGTAATCCACACAATTGCTGTTAGTGCCTAGCAAACTGGAGAACCAAAACAAATAAAAATACATCAAAAACATGGCTTCCATGTGTCTGATGCCATTCCATTGACTCCATTCCAGCCATTATTATGAGCCGTCCTCCCCTCTGCAGCCTCCACTGGTGTGGTTCCATGCTTTGCACAGACACAGACACAGACACAGACACATCCCACTATGCTATGAGCACTCCCACTCTCTTTCCCTTTCTCTCTCTCTCACACATGAGGGATTTGCTGCTTGTTTAAGTCTTCAGCATCACTTTCAATATGGAGAGCTTAACAAAATTAAGAAAGCAACATTATCAACATAGAAACCATATTGTCTGGGACTGGCTGTTCCCTCCTGGGTTTTTGAGTATGAGCTTGCTGTTAAAATTCCGCCAGCGTCTACAAACCCCTGTTGGAGGTGGTGGAGGAGCTCGCTATTATCAATTAATCTTTGCTTTTTTCCCCTCTTCCAGAGACTTGTACCATATGGTTCTCTGTCAGCGCCTGCTTTTAATTTACTCATTGTGTCTGCTGCGAAAACAGACCAACAATTTATCTGGATTGCTGATTTAATCAGGAGAGTGAGGAGCGATGGAAGAGAGAGCTACACTCTAGCAGTCAAAACACACACAACACACACACACACACACACACACACACACACACACACACACACACACACACACAACAATACATACTGCTTACACACATACACATACACACACACAAAGGCACACCAATACATATTGCTGACTCGCACACACACACACACACACACACACACACACACACACACACACACACACACACACACACACACACACACACACACACACACACACACACACACACACACACAACAATACATACTGCTTACACACATACACATACACACACACAAAGGCACACCAATACATATTGCTGACTCGCACACACACACACACACACACACACACACACACACACACACACACACACACACACACACACACACACACACACACACACACACACACACACACACAAACACACACACACACACACAACAATACACTTACACATACACATACACACACACAAAGGCACACCAATACATATTGCTGACTCGCACACACACACACACACACACACACACACACACACACACACACACACACACACACACACACACACACACACACACACACACACACACACACACACACACACACACACACACACACACACACACACACACACACACTCTTACTGCTTACTTGCACACATACAAACACACACAATAATACATACTGCTCTCACACACACACACACACACACACACACACACACACACACACACACACACACACACACACACACACACACACACACACACACACACACACACACACACATACACACACACACACAATACACACTGCACACACACACACACACACACACACACACACACACACACACACACACACACACACACACACACACACACACACACACACACACACACACACACACACACACACACACACACACACACACACACACACACACACACACACACACACACACACACAGCATATAGTTTTTTACAATCCCTTTGGCTCTAATTTCAGAACCTTGATGTCATTTTTCAAAGCTCTAGACACAAAACTCACAATCAATGATCATAATGCACATTTTTCAAATTTTTCCAATTTTCCAATTTTTCCAATTGACTGGATACAATACACATAAAGCTAAGATCATTTGTTCACTGAACTAAAATCACCTGTTCAAAATGACACAACTTAACATCAAAATTTGACCATTTCAAAATGCAATTCACACATTACATCCGAGATGACTGTCTACTCATTTCATTACAATGATCTAACTATTAATTGATACAACTGCTCAAAATGATAAGTAACTGTTGCATTACTCTTAATGCATAGTTTCTTGAAAACTGACAAACAATATTCTATGTTTAGATCGTGAAAGTTTCAGGATAACGAGATCCTTTGACACCAATTACCGTGGAATATGAACCAATTGGACGACATTACCTATGGATGTAATATTTCAACATCATTCTTTATCAGACACTGTTTCTATGGTCCCATGTACCACTTTTCCAGACCCCCTTTTGCCTCCACAACAGCCTGAATTATTCACGGTGTTGTACGTTAAGAGATGCCATTCTGCACACCACTGTTTTAAACAGCTGTTATTTGAGCATTTGTGGCCTTTCTGTTAGCTTGAATGAGTCTGGAACTTCTCCTCTGACCTCACACATTAACAAGGTGTTTTTGCCCACAGAACTGCAGCTCACTGAATGTGTTTTGTTTATCGCACCATTCTCTGTAAACTCTAGAGGCTGTAGTGTGTAAAAATCCCAGGAGGGCAAGTGTTTCTGAGATGCTGGAATCACCATGTGCGGCATCAACAATCATACCACGGTCAAAGTTACTCATCCTGCCTGTTCTAGTGTTTGGTCGAACAACATCTAAAGCTCTCTACTCTATATACTCTATATATTGAGTTGCAGGCAGCCACATAATTCGCTGTTCGTATGTAACCGTCCTTGATGATCTAAATCAGGTATGTCGAGCTGATGGCATGACCTATGTCATTGTGTGGGATAATGTCAGGTTCCATCATGCTCAAATGGTGCAAGCATGGTTTCAGGCCCAACCACAATTTACCACCCTGTACTTACCCCCATACTCTCCTTTCCTTAACCCGATTGAGGAATTTTTCTCCACATGGAGGTGGAAGGTATATGAAAGGCTACTTCACGAACATGCCGCCCTCCTCCATGGCCTGGATGACGCATGCAATGACATCACAGCGGGCCTGGATTCGCCATGCCCCAAGATTCTTCCCAAGATGTTTGGCTAATGAAAACATCCATTGTGATGTGGATGAGAACCTGTGGCCAAATCCACAAGACAGGGTTGAAGGAAAAATAGAAGTACAGGAATCAAACCTTTGTTTTGCTCTTTACAGTAAGCCTGGTGAGGAACACTGCAGTGATGTTTTACAGTAAGCCTGGTGAGGAACACTGCAGTGATGTTTTACAGTACGCCTGGTGAGGAACACTGCAGTGATGTTTTACAGTAAGCCAGGTGAGGAACACTGCAGTGATGTTTTACAGTAAGCCAGGTGAGGAACACTGCAGTGATGTTTTGCAGTAAGCCAGGTGAGGAACACTGCAGTGATGTTTTACAGTAAGCCTGGTGAGGAACACTGCAGTGATGTTTTACAGTAAGCCTGGTGAGGAACACTGCAGTTTTACTGTAGTTTTTTTCTTTTTTTGTAGCCAATTATTTTTGCTTTGATTCAAGGAAATCTATGTTGTGATTTTATTGTATTCCATCAATACATGTCATATTTTGTCCAATGATTCCACTGTGTCTGCAGTATTCTCTCTACTAGTCCTTTTACAGTGATGTATTTACGTGTGGTAGCATAATGAAACATGTCACATATTTTGTACTACAATATTTAATGATTGTATGAACAACTGCACAGTGAAACTATCGGTATCTTGTGTGTGGGTGATCTAAATGAATGTTCCAATGGTATTTCATGATAAATGATTTGAACCAATGATTCTGCAAGTGCAAGGTTTCTTTAAAGATATGAATGCACAATGCAATGTTTTGAACATTGGACAGCCTGTGTTACAAGTGATGACCGTTTTGAGTTTTGTGTCTAGAGTTTTGAAAAAATACCACAAGGTTCTGAAATTAGTGCCAAAGTGATTGTAAAAAACTGTACTTACCGTGCCCTTTTGTGAACACACCCATACAAAACTGCCTACACACCCCTACAAAACTGCCTACACACACCCCTAAAAAACTGCCTACACCCCCCCCTACAAAACTGCCTACACACCCCCCTACAAAACTGCCTACACACCCCCCTACAAAACTGCCTACACACCCCCCCTACACAAAACTGCCTACACAACCCCTACAAAACTGCCTACACATACAAAACTGCCACACCCCCTAAAAAACTGCCTATACACCCCCTAAAAAACTGCCTACACACCCCCTACAAAACTGCCTACACACCCCCTAAAAACTGCCTACACACCCCCTACAAAACTGCCTACACACCCCCTACAAAACTGCCTAAAAACTACACACCCCTACAAAACTGCCTACACAACCCCTAAAAAACTGCCTACACACCCCCTACAAAACTGCCTATACACCCCCTAAAAACTGCCTACACACCCCCCTACAAAACTGCCTACACAACCCCTACAAAACTGCCTACACACCCCCTACAAAACTGCCTACACACACCCCTACAAAACTGCCTACACAGTCACGAAAGTGAAAGTGAAGGAAGTGAAAGTCACGAAAGTGATTGGTTCAGCCAAAGAGACTGTCTGTCCAAGTCCACTTTCCAGAAGACCTAGCTGTTACATCCACTCATCCATCTTTATGTCAGCCGTTTCATCATCTAAGGGAGACAAAGTGCCAATAATACAAGAGTACTACCTGTCTGTAGTGGAGGAACACATGTTTCTTACAAGGTTGTGAAGCACCTTTGAATAACACATCGCCAACAGAAGTCTGGGGAGGAAAATAATGTGTGTGAATGCTGTCTGCTCGCTGTTATGTTCACTCAATAAAATGTTGGGTTAAAAACAACCCAATTTGAGCTATTTGGTAACCCAGCGCTGGGTAAATATTGGACAGAACACACACTGGGTTATTTTGACCCAGTCAGTTGGGCTGTATGAATAACCCAACATGTTGGGTTGATGGGATTCCTTTAACCATCAGTTGGGTTGTTATGTACTTTCATGCTGGGTTGACCTATCAGCTGGGTCTTTTTGAATGTAATCCTTAGGCGTGCCTTATTAGGGACCTAGCTTTCAGGTAGTTATTTTTGCCCACCCGTGAGAGTAAATGTAATTCCTATTCATCATGTTAAGTTTGTGCATTACAAATTTTAAAAAATATTGCATTTTTCTACACATCACATATTCTAATATAATTCTAACATTATTATTTACATATTGTAATAAAGTGTTAATAATCCCAACATTGGGATTTACATATGCTTTCAAGGAACTCAAACACTTGTGTAAGCCTCATTGAAGCTTCAAAACTGTCAGTGTTCAAACTTAACATATGTTAACAATACAACAGAACAGGTGAACCGGAATGACATTGAAGGATCTGAACTAACTAGAGATAGAGAGAGAGAGACGTGGGTGGTTTGGTTCATCTACTGTATGTGAAGGTCTCAGGTGGAGAGTGTGTGTGTGTGTGTGTGTGTGTGTGTGTGTGTGTGTGTGTGTGTGTGTGTGTGTGTGTGTGTGTGTGTGTGTGTGTGTGTGTGCATGCGCGAGCGTGCGTGTGTGCTTGCGTGCGCGCATGTGTGTGTGTGTGTGTGTGTGTGTGTGTGTGTGTGTGTGTGTGTGTGTGTGTGTGTGTGTGTGTGTGTGTGTGTGTGTGTGTGTGCATGGAGGGAGGTTGGATGATGGATGGAGTGATCTCATGTGGTCTCTCACCACAGATTCTCAAATACCTTATCCATCGCTGCGTTTTACAGCAGGGGATTCTTACACACGGATCAATTTCTCTGTACAGTACAGTATTACACAGATCAGCATGCTCTACTGAGTCCTCTTACATAGACCAAATATCTCATCTACATTGAAATAACTAAAACAGCTAATGCATTCAAACACACAGCTAGAAATTGCTGTTAGATACTCACAAGCAGCTGTTTCAGGGAGACCCTCGGATGCATGGTATTGTCTGTATTAGGAGCTCTTTAAACACACACAGGTGTCAGCTACTTATAGATGCCTGCCAATGAATTCACGCTGAGTCCCTGAAAAACCTGGCAATAGCGTGACACCGGGAGAGATACCCACACATTACACATCTCATGTTGCAGCTGCGTCTGCTGAATTGGGTCTCCCAGAGTCATGTCCGTACACATCAACCGCCTACCGTTTTATCAGAGGACGCCGAATAATGTTTTCAGTGAAACACAGACTGCATAAATGAGCGTTTGGATTAGCGGGACGGGATATGACACGAGAGTGAAATGGAAAAGGAATGTTGTCCTTCTAACAGATAGTGTGTCTGTGTGTGTTGCTATATGACAAACTGCTTTAGAATCAGCATTGTGCATAGGGACCAACCTACGTCCAGAGGGACTATTGGGTAGGTGCACGCGTGTGCACTGAACTGTGCCAGTGCCTGTGCCTGTGCCTGTGCCTGTGCCTGTGCCTGTGCCTGTGCCTGTGCCTGTGCCTGTGCCTGTGCCTGTGCCTGTGCCTGTGCCTGTGCCTGTGCCTGTACCTGTGTCCATGCCCGTGCCCGTGCCTCCAGAGGAGCTGGGCTCTGTGTTCAACGTGGATGACGGATGGGCAGCAGCTGTGTGGAGGAGAGAAGAAGAGAGTGGTGCTCAGGTGGTGGGTAGTGCAGGCTGATCATCACACCGTTGGGTCTGCCTAATGAGGGGACCTCTGTGAGCACACAGGCAGGACAGGCTGCCCTGACCTCCCATACCCAAAGCAATCCCTACCCCAGGCTTTCAGCAGCGCCTAGGCCCCTCTAGCACAAACAGAGCAACCAGGGCAGTCTAAGCGAGAGATTGGCCAGCCACGGTAAGATCCATTTTATGGACATAGATGACCCCACTGAACTCAGAAAATAGCCCCAAATACTGCGCCACTACCTCTGTCACTTTATATAATATACTCATAAACAGGGCTATTACTCTTCATGTACTGTATCATTGTCCATGGACACCAATGAAACCAATCTACATAAAACATCTTCCGCTTTATGAAAGCATTCCCCAAGAGTACAATGCTGCCAACTTTGTTTTAACGTGAATCATGACATTATTTTGTTATTTGGCGGGGAAAGTGGTTGACTGGAGCGTACTGCAGGCCTTGAGATGCTACTTACAACACAAGAAGGGCTCCGTTTAAAAGCTCTCTGACACAAAAGACAAAATAATTAACCTCACAAGGCTTGAAGACCTGTGCAGAAATGGGTGTGCAGAATGGGTGTGCAGAATGGGTGTGCAGAATGGGTGTGCAGAAATGGGTGAAGACAAGAACAAAATGGGTGAAGACAAGAACAAAAAACAATTGGTCTTTGAAGAACAGAAGAATTCCACTGACAGGAGAAGACAAAACATTATTTGCTTAAGCAAATCCAATGCTTTTTAATGAGAGTGTAAAAAAATATTTGGAAATAGCCCCACAAAAACACTTTCTCCGATCCTCAAGCGGAAAACATTTTAAATAAACATTTCACCAAGTCAGACTAATTGCACATGCCCGCCGGCTGTATCTCACTGTTTCAAAACAACCCTCTCTCCTGCTCCTATGAAGTTTATCTAAACTAACAAGCATCCCAACAACAGAACATGTTTGCATATGCTATCCTAACTCAAAGACTGTGCCAAGAAAGAAAGGGAAAGGCAATGATATTTGGTCAGCATCCCATATGTAACATTCAGGCATTCAAATTAACATTAGACCAAATATCTTTTGCAATTTCAATCTATCGGAAATAATGAGAGATAGGTAGAGAGAGAGTGATAGATAGAGAGAGAGATAGAGTGAGTGAGTGAGTGAGTGAGTGAGTGAGTGAGTGAGGGAGGGAGGGAGGGAGGGAGGGAGGGAGGAGGGAGGGAGGGAGGGAGGGAGGGAGGGAGGGAGGGAGGGAGGAGGGAGGGAGGGAGGGAGGGAGGGAGGGAGGGAGGGAGGGAGGGGTTAGGCACTGACAGCTGTGTGATTCTCATCCCTTGGCTCTTGGCAAATAGAAGGTCATAGATTGAGGTGGCCAGGGAGCCACTCCACACGCCCTCCATACACAAACAGCTCCGTGCCTATATAACAATATCCCACTCTACATCTGTGCTGTCACCAGTCAACAGGATGGGAGGGGTGAACAAGGAGTGAGAGTGAGAGAGGGAAAAAGAGAGAGACAGCAGTGCAGAAACAAAGAGAGGTGGAGGGAAATAGAAAATAAAAGATGCTTGGTTAGATTAAGGTATGGGAGAAACAGAGAAGATGATTGGTTAGATTATGGTATGGGAGAAACAGAGAAGATGATTGGTTAGATTATGGTATGGGAGAAACAGAGAAGATGATTGGTTTGATTATGGTATGGGAGAAACAGAGAAGATGATTGGTTAGATTATGGTATGGGAGAAACAGAGAAGATGATTGGTTAGATTATGGTATGAGAGAAACAGAGAAGATGATTGGTTAGATTATGGTATGGGAGAAACAGAGAAGATGATTGGTTAGATGATGGTATGGGTGAAACAGAGAAGATGATTGGTTAGATGATGGTATGGGAGAAACAGAGAAGATGATTGGTTAGATGATGGTATGGGAGAAACAGAGAAGATGATTGGTTAGATGATGGTATGGGAGCTGCAAAACCTGGACCCGTACAAATCAGCTGGGCTTGACAATCTGGACCCTCTATTTCTGAAACTATCCGCCGCCATTGTCGCAACCCCTATTACCAGCCTGTTCAACCTCTCTTTCCCCAAGGATTGGAAAGCTGCCGCAGTCATCCCCCTCTTCAAAGGGGGAGACACCCTGGACCCAAACTGTTACAGACCTATATCCATCCTGCCCTGCCTATCTAAGGTCTTCAAAAGCCAAGACAACAAACAGGTCACTGACCATCTCGAATCCCACCGTACCTTCTCCGCTGTGCAATCTGGTTTCCGAGCCGGTCACGGGTGCACCTCAACCACGCTCAAGGTACTAAACTATATCATAACCGCCATCGATAAAAGACAGTACTGTGCAGCCGTCTTCATCGACCTTGCCAAGGCTTTCGACTCTGTCAATCACCATATTCTTATCGGCAGACTCAGTAGCCTCGGTTTTTCTGATGACTGCCTTGCCTGGTTCACCAACTACTTTGCAGACAGAGTTCAGTGTGTCAAATCGGAGGGCATGCTGTCCGGTCCTCTGGCAGTCTCTATGGGGGTGCCACAGGGTTCAATTCTCTGGCCGACTCTTTTCTCTGTACATATCAATGATGTTGCTCTTGCTGCGGGCGATTCCCTGATCCACCTCTACGCAGCCGACACCATTCTGTATACTTCCGGCCCGTCCTTGGACACTGTGCTATCTAACCTCCAAACGAGCTTCAATGCCATACAACACTCCTTCCGTGGCCTCCAACTGCTCTTAAACGCTAGTAAAACCAAATGCATGCTTTTCAACTGTTCGCTGCCTGCACCCGCACGCCCGACTAGCATCACCACCCTGGATGGTTCCGACCTTGAATATGTGGACATCTATAAGTACCTAGGTGTCTGGCTAGACTGTAAACTCTCCTTCCAGACTCATATCAAACATCTCCAATCTAAAATCAAATCTAGAGTCGGCTTTCTATTCCGCAACAAAGCCTCCTTCACTCACGCCGCCAAACTTACCCTTCCGATCCTCGACTTCGGCGATGTCATCTACAAAATAGCTTCCAACACTCTACTCAGCAAACTGGATGCAGTTTATCACAGTGCCATTCGTTTTGTTACTAAAGCACCATATACCACCCACCACTGCAACCTGTATGCTCTAGTCGTCTAGCCCTCGCTACATATTCGTCGCCAGACCCACTGGCTCCAGGTCATCTACAAGTCCATGCTAGGTAAAGCTCCGCCTTATCTCAGTTCACTGGTCACGATGGCAACACCCACCCGTAGCATGCGCTCCAGCAGGTGTATCTCACTGATCATCCCTAAAGCCAACACCTCATTTGGCCGCCTTTCGTTCCAGTTCTCTGCTGCCTGTAACTGGAACGAATTGCAAAAATCGCTGAAGTTGGAGACTTTTATCTCCCTCACCAACTTCAAACATCTGCTGTCTGAGCAGCTAACCGATCGCTGCAGCTGTACATAGTCTATCGGTAAATAGCCCTCCCAATTTTACCTACCTCTTCCCCATACTGTTTATATTTATTTACTTTTCTGCTCTTTTGCACACCAATATCTCTACCTGTACATGACCATCTGATCATTTATCACTCCAGTGTTAATCTGCAAAATTGTAATTATTCGCCTACCTCCTCATGCCTTTTGCACACAATGTATATAGACTCTCTTTTTTGTCTACTGTGTTATTGACTTGTTAATTGTTTACTCCATGTGTAACTCTGTGTTGTTGTCTGTTCACACTGCTATGCTTTATCTTGGCCAGGTCGCAGTTACAAATGAGAACTTGTTCTCAGCTAGCCTACCTGGTTAAATAAAGGTGAAATAAATAAATAAAATAAATGGGAGAAACAGAGAAGATGATTGGTTAGATGATGGTATGGGAGAAACAGAGACAGAACGAATGCAACATATCAGGGTGCAGGTTTTTTGAGAAGAGTGTCCTTCCATCGTGTTGACAGGGAACAAAATTCTAGTACTGACGGAAAAACTGCTTCTGTACCTTTTTCTGATCATTACAGCTCCATCCATTTGTTTAACAAGGTAGGCACACTCTTATTGACCAAATCAAATGGAAATCAATAGCCTCAACGACTACCATTGTGCTCTCTGATTCTGCCCATGGCTGTGTTGTGCGTGAGATTGAAACATCAGAAGACACCATCCACAAAGTCAACCTCTTCCTCACCTCATATCCCTCCTTTTATCTCCCACTTTAAAGATGAAGACTTTGCCGGGATATAGGTGTGCTGTTCAGAGCAGTTCGTCTTTAAATGGATGACCCTTGACCTCTGTCATCAATAACCTGAGTTGCACCCACCCCTCTGAAACAGTCATTGAACCTTGACACATTACTCCAATACAGGTGAACATGATGACGCCAGCTGGTCAGAAACTCAATGGCCAACGACCAATAAATATCCAGTCAGACCCCAGGGTCTCAATTTAATCAGAGACAAAATGTTGAGATAATAGAAGCAGAATTAATTGATACTGTAAAATGTAGATTTTGTTGCAGAGGTAGACTATTTGCTGGCTGAACGAAGTACCTGAATACTGAGCACAGTTCTACCTTTTAGTGATTATTAGGGCCCCCTTAAACGTTCCACCTCGAGTCATAGAAATGTAGGGAGAGTGCTCTCAGCATGCAATACAGTGTACAGCATCTGAAAGCAAGTAGTGTTGACTAAAAAATGAAGCGAAAAAGGACACATCTTCTTCACCTTAATGCACTCTGTCCCACTGATGGGTACTCAGATAAATGAGAAATCTTTCATGATCCAGTGCAATTATTCCATACTGCAGTGCCGTGTATTCATGGATGCCAAGGGAATCCAGGCTTCTCCCAAAAATGTACAAACAATAAAACATACAAAATTATATATCTTTCGTCTCTCTGGGTTTCATAAATTTCCTTTAATTCGCACGAGGCTGAATGTAAATGTATCTCCGTGAAGAAAACATCAGAGTGAATGAAACAGCGCCCCTCTGTCTCAGTATGTGTAGCGTATCTATCTGGTGCTGTCTGGTCAGAAAAAGTATGACATTGTTGCCGCTAGCATTGAATGCAAGGGAAGTCAGCAAGCATTTGACCTCCCTTGACACATTTGTTTTTAAATAATAGCCCATCAGCGTTGAGATAAACTGAGTAAACTCAGCTGTGAATGGTCCTGGCGCACCAACAAAAAAAGTGTCACGGGAAGCCAGTTTGGATTAGGCTTCAGACCAATCACATCAATAGCCAAACATCATTATTGACAGAAAAAAAAATTGTTGCATCTCGTTGTGTTGTTGTCTTCTGGTGGAGAGCTAGCTAAAATCGTCCTTTCCTTAATTAGCCATCGATTGAGATAAGATTTGGACTGGTTTTACTTCATTCTCCAAACTGGCCAATGATTATAACAGCGGTCCAACCGTACATTCATAGATTATGCCCCTGGCCTGAGAGGATGGAAGTTCAACATGTAGCTAGATGTAGTATGCTAATGTTAACTAGCTGGCCTGGCGTATCGTTTCCCATGAAAGGAAGTTAGGCTAGCGTGCAAGTATTTTAGCCAGGTAGCCTAGGACAACAAGAACAAAAAGCGTGTACTGTATGACATAGTCATAGAAAGTTTAGACAACATGTAAGAGGAGGATGGCATTGGTGTTTCTCTACAAGTAGGGTGAGTCAACATGTAAGAGGAGGATGGCATTGGTGTTTCTCTACAAGTAGGGTGAGTCAACATGTAAGAGGAGGATGGCATTGGTGTTTCTCTACAAGTAGGGTGAGTCAATATGTAAGAGGAGGATGGCATTGGTGTTTCTCTACAAGTAGGGTGAGTCAACATGTCTTTTCTACTTGCACTGGTGCTGGAATAGTGGAGGCAGCTCCTGTTTTCTTTGCCACTTGCGGTAACTGGTTCTAAGTCAATAGTTGTTTAGTAGTCTGACAGTGTACGAAACATTACCTTGCTTGACCATGCTGTAAGTCGTGTATCTGTTTGTTACATGCAATATGTTTTGTGTAGTTCACCGGACTGAGTTTGCTCTCCGGTTTTGTAATGAAACAAAGGTGTGGTTGAATTTATTCTGCCACTGTGTCTTCTTATTGTCTCGGCCTTAGGCCTGTATTTTACGGTGCCAAGGCATATTAACTAACAGGTTATAGAGCAAACAACGCAATTATCACAACACAGGTTATAATATAGGTTTTTGTTTCTGGGTTGGCTAACCCAGTGATTTTACCCAAGCACCACTACTGACTATAGTAAGTGTGAATATGCCTCTGCAGTGTGCATGTGTAAGCTTTAGTGTGAGATGGGAAGGGGTGTGTCTTTTGGTTCAATCACACCCTGCTTTAAAGCTCCAGAGCTTGGCACTGGCCAGTTACAATGGGCCAGGTCTGTCTCCACACAGTAGCTGAAGCACAAGGCCGCTGTCATTGTACACCGGTGCACTCTGCTGCATTCTGCCACCATCATTATGCTGATGACAGTCCCATTCTTACCCTTCTCTCCCTTTCACTGTCTCTTTCTCTCCCCTTCTCTCTCTTTCTCCCACTTTCTCTGCTAACAGCGCTCCTCACACCTGAGTCAAGGCTATTGAGCTCCCTCATCGCAGTTTCCCACTGCCATCTCGGTCTCCCACACAAACTCTGTGGAGGTGGACAATAAAGCCATTCAGCCATGGACTCCCATTACTCATACACTCATTCAATATGCCCATTCAATATGGCCCCTTGAGAAATGCGGCAAAAGCTCAATAAACCATTCAATAGGCACCTTACGACTCCACACTTAAAACACAAATGTAAACCTACTTCTCAAAAACACCAATAATATGATTATGAAGCTGATTTTAAAGAAGTAATGAAGCCTACACAAAATGTTTTACCTCATCAAAAATGTACCAACACATACCTAAATAACAATAGCATCCGTCGTTTTTATCAGCTTTTATCGTGGCTAGTGGTGTTAAAATCAAATTAGCAAAACAAATCAGCCATATGATGCAAAGGTCTGCTCATAGTTCTTTTTATTGGCAGTTTCCTTCTCCCAAAGTTGAAGCTTTCTCCCCACAAGGGTCCCTGTGGACCACACCAGATGTTCCAGGCAGCACACTTCCCCACTCGCCTCCTAATGTAATATTCATGGGCAACCAGGCACTGACTTATTTATTTATTTCGTCATTCTGCACAACAACAGGCCACGTACAAAGCATTTTCTCTCCCTCCTCTCACTTCCTCCTCTCTCTCTCACCCTCTTTGCATCCCCATCTATTTCTTTTCCCTGACATTATCCTAGCTTTTTTTTCTAATTTCTTATTCCGTATCTGTAGCCTAGCCATCTCTCTCTCTCTCTCTCTCTCCTCTCTGTTTTCCTCTCAGTGTTTTATTAGAAAGATGGGTGGAGAGTGAATGGGAGTGTTGACTAACTGATTTCTGTCTGTGAAACTTAATGGTGGCTCTTAAATACATTGAGGCATAATTTACTACCTTCTCTAATGCATTGGAACACTTCACATTCTTTGTTTGGTCTTGATAATTGGGCTGGATGTTGTAATGCATTTCTACACACATCCTGTTTGGGTGCCAGCATTTCTATGACAGATTGGCTTGTTGTTTTGTTTAGGGTTGAAGCCTATTTCTTCTCAGACACAGTCTGGAATGGGGCGGTATAGTATGTGTCAGTTGATAGGTCAGACCAGTCCCTTTCCTACTCACCCACTCAAACCCCTCAGGGTTCCATGTGTCTTCCTCTCGCTCTGTCCATAAATGGATCAAATACGGCCAAGGAAGCACAGACCCTCATGTTAGTGCCTGGCAAGAGCGAGGAGGTAGTATGTAAATTACATTTCTCAAACATAACATCCTTGATGACGCTCTACCACGACAGATCTGTAGATAGACAAGAGCACCTTGTAAGTCCTCAGGGGGTCGAGGGCTGACAGTGAGATTATGTCACGTTGTCTCTGAGCAGAGACTCGACCCAGCCTGGCTGTCTACTCCACAGAGAGAAGAGGGCCGGTCCCCCTACGGACACACAGAGCCCTGCAGGGAGATGAAACAAACAGTGTCGGCACTGAGGGAAACACACAGGGAAACACGGAGGCACAGAGCCACGCTGCTCTCCTGCTCCACTTGACAACGGTCCAAGCCGACAGCTGATGGCAGCGGCGCTGAGCTCACATCGTGGAAGCAGATGTGGGGGCAGCTTTCCAAGTGCAGCAGCACCGCCATCCGCCATCACTCGCTTCCTCCCTCCACTTTGTAAACTATCTCTATACCATCGCCATTCACTCTGTACAGGGTTAGAGTCAATTTGGAATATCTGAATTGACTGAAATTCAAACAATTAACTGAAATTTAAATTGAATTGGCCACACCCCACGGGAAGCAGAATTTGAAATTAATTTGAGTTGAAGGAAGTAGAATTTAATTCAAACCAATTCAACTGAGACATGAAACATTAAAGTCTCATTCATTTGAAAATGACTTTATTGAAATTATGTGCCACTTATTAATGCAAAGAATACACATATTTCAAAATGAGTTTGATTATAACTCAGATATGTCAAACAGTATTCTTCTTCGTCGTGAAACGTTAGATCAGATGTTCCCACACTTTTACTGCACACGATTACTTTTACTGCACACTTTTACTGCACAAATTGAATATGCAGGGGACCCAACTTGTAAAAATGATATCCCTTTGTTCATATTCACAACATTTTAGGTCCCGCCGGCTGTCCAGACACATAATAATGACATGAAAGCGCATTCGGATATTGTAAGAGGTCCTTACTTGACACTAAAAGGTTGTATTCTATACCCATGGGGCAGCAGTGTAGCCTAGTGGTTAGAGTGTTGGACTAGTAACCAGAAGGTTGCAAGTTCAAACCCCCGAACTGACAAGGTGCAAATCTGTCGTTCTGCCCCTGAACAGGCAGTTAACCCACTGTTCCTAGGCCTTCATTAAAAATATGAATTTGTTCTTAGCTGACTTGCCTAGTTAAACAAAGGTAAAATTTTAAAAAAAAATTGGGAGAGAAACAAGTTCTTCATTTGTTTCATATGATTACAGATTTTCACAAGTTTGGGAACCACTGCGTTAGATACTGCAGTGTTTGACCAAATGCTTTCTGGGACATGTCTTTTTTCAGATATTTAGAAACATTAAGGGAATCATGAAATATTAACAACATTGACAACCCACAACCTGATCTTAGAATATTTCCAGACCACTATAATTATTACAAATGATTTTAGTAGAATGAATTTAAAAATGTAATGATTCTGTGTGGCTCAGTCGGTAGAGCATGGCGCTTGCAACTCCAAGCGTCGTGGGTTCGATTACCGCTGGGGCCACCCATATGTAAATGTAGTGGCCCCAGCCGACTTGTAAGTCGCTTTGGACAAAAGCGTCTGCTAAATGGGATATATTATTATTATTATGCTACATGTTATTGGTAACCATACCTGATGTCAAAACAAACATTTCTATGGTGATGTTTAGAATAAATAATCAATTTGAATTTAGTTGAATTTAATTTGACTTCCTTTCATTCAAATGCAATTCAAATTCAAATGACATTGGAATTAAAGAGCAATTCGCAACACAATTCAGAATTGACCCCGACACTAACACTAAACCTACATGATTCTCTCGTATTCTCTTTTCAACCAACCCTGTTCCTGTCTCACCACCTTCCTCCTCTCACCTTGCCACTGTCCACTCTGTTCATCACTTCCTCCATCACTTCCTACCTCCCTTCCTACCTCACTCATTCCCTTCTACCCTCCAGTATATGTGTCAGTGTTCCTTCCTAAATATGGCTTATATTTGGCTCAGAGATGGTCTCCTCCCTGTCTCTCTCTCCCCTCCACCTGCTGCAGTACAGTGTTTCCTCTCCTCAGCCAGCCAGACAGTCTTCCAGTCTTCTCCCACCTGAGAAGCACCTGATTACACTGTAGTCCACATCCCGCTCTAATCCTCTCTAATCACATTCACTTTAAATTACCAGCTAATTAGAAACTAATAAGTAATTACTCCTCATACGGATTGGGAATTGTGGGGTCCTGGTTGTCTCATTTTTTATCTTGGCACCAACCTCCTATCTGGATAGTTTATAGTTATGGCGGTATGCTCATTCTGTATGAGTGTATTGAATGTGCATACCCGAGTAGAATATGTACATGAAAAAGTATGCACACAATTTACAGTGTGTGTGTGTGTGTGTGTGTGTGTGTGTGTGTGTGTGTGTGTGTGTGTGTGTGTGTGTGTGTGTGTGTGTGTGTGTGTGTGTGTGTGTGTGTGTGTGTGTATGCATGCATGTCGTGTCTGAGTGAGTGCTGCATTCCCATCACACTCTGTTTGTCCTTAGCTGTAACCCTGGAGACAGTAATCTCCATACAGGCAGGGGGGGGGGAGGGAGGACTCTCAGTGGGACGAGTATATCAGGTGTCTAGGTCAACTGGGCCAGTTAATATGGCTGTTATCTGAGCTGGAGGGTGGAGGAGGGAGGAGAAATCAGCTGGTGGTACAAAGGGAGCTCTGCCAAGAGAGAGTGAGTCCTGTTGGGCCTGCAGCGGGAAGGCCAGGTGGTGCTGCCAGGTGGAGGGGAGAAGGTGGTGGTGGGGGCAGACTGATATCTGTCTCACTCCTACCTCCCCCTTGCCCAACACAACAACACAGCTATGCAAGGCCTGCCATCTTCAATATTCCAGTCAGCCAACTGCAAGAATACCAAAACAACCTGTCTGGGAGGCTGCAGATGCTCCTCCTCCTCTCCTCCTCTCCTCTCGCTGCTGCGTTCATCCCTCTTCTATTCTCTCACATATGCTCCTGTGTCTTTACTCCTCTCCTCCTCTCCTCCTCCCCTCTAGCTGCTGTGTTCATCCCTCTTCTATTCTCTTACATATGCTCCTGTGTCTTTACTCCTCTCCACCTGATCCCAAAACAAAACAGACTTTTTTTCCAATGTGAATTTGATGGCTTATAAAATATTTAGACAAAACAATGTTTTCATGGTGCTCTGGTCATTGTGTGCTCGGGCAGATTTACCTGAGCCTACTCCATTGTACAGTGTCAGTTTTGTTAATTCAAGTATAATGTCTAAGCAGGTTCTACATTGTAGTTGAAAGAATTTTGGCAAATAGCTTCCGCATTGGATCCTTGAAAGGGCCAGTAAACAGAGGAGAGAGATACCAGAGGATATACAGTAGCTACAGGCACTACTGTACCTTGCACAGACAAGAGAAATGGGGACTGCACCATTTAAAAAGGAAATAAATTAAATCGCCTAACTCAATTTGAAATATTTTTCAGGCTGCGGATAGAGCTCATGTCTTTTCATTTTCCGTTTGTTTCTTCTTCCCTTTCTCACATTTAGACTAACATCAAGCAATAAGATATGCGTGTGGTGTTGAGAAGAAGGCATGCTCCGCAGAACAAATGGTGTTCATTTGCCGCACGTCTCTGAAGCTGCACATTAGAGAGAAGCCTTCAGGGAGAGAGAAAGGGAGGGAGGGAGGGAGGGAGGAAGGGAGAGAGATGGAGGAGGGGGATGGGGAGGAGAGAGAGGAGGCAGCAGCTGTGCTGGAATTAATGTCTGCATGCCAAATTAGAAACACCATGCATCTCCGTCAGAACCACCGGGGGAAAAGATAGGAGAAGGGGGGAAGGAGAGAGAGGCTCAGACAGAGAGACAGACGGACAGAGATACAGACAGACAGAGAAACAGAGAGACAGACGGACAGAGATACAGACAGAGATACAGACAGAGATACAGACAGAGATACAGAGATACAGACAGACAGAGAAACAGAGATACAGACAGAAAGAGATACAGACAGAGATACAGACAGAGATACAGACAGAGATACAGACAGACAGAGAAACAGAGATACAGACAGACAGAGATACAGACAGAGATACAGACAGAGATACAGACAGACAGAGAAACAGAGATACAGACAGACAGAGATACAGACAGAGATACAGACAGAGATACAGACAGACAGACAGACAGACAGACAGACAGACAGACAGACAGACAGACAGACAGACAGATGGCTAGATAGATAGCTACGTTGATAGATACTCTAGTAGATACAGGGAGGTTGATAGATAGAGCTAAATATTCAGTCAACCTTGTGAAAAAGAAATACTTGCTACTAGGAAACCATTTCCTTATCAGTGGCGTGTATTCATGGGTGCAAAGACAAGCCAGGCTTGTTGTTGAATGTATCTCACCAGAGAAAACATCAGAGGGAATGAAACAGTGCCTCTCCGTTGAATTCAATAGCAAGGGAAGCCAGCGAGCATTTGGCATACCTTGATATTTTTGTTGTTGTAAAGAATAGCCAATCAGCGTTGAACTAAACTGAACGAGGTCAACTGCAAATGGTCCTGGTGCACCAAAAAAAGGTCAAGGGAAGCCAGTTTGGATTTGGCTTCACACCAATCACATCACATCAAAAGTAAAATGTCATTGACAGAAAAAACGTGAATTGTTGCATCTCATTGTATCATTGTCCTCCTATTGCTAGCTAATTAGCTCAAATCATCCCTTTCCTAAATTAGCCTTGGATGGAGATAGGGATTTAGACTTGGTGTACCGGCCAATGATTGTAAAGGCGATTCTGATCCAACCGTAAATTCATACATTGTGCCCCTGGCCTGAGAGGATGGAAGTTCAACATGTAGCTAGATGTAGTAGGCTAACATTAACTAGCTAGCTGGCTTCTTGTTGTCCATGAAACTAAGTTAGGCTAGTTAGTCTACAAAAACTAAAAGCTGGTAGGCAACATGAAAGAGAGGATGGTATTGGCGTTCCTCCACAAGTAGGGGGAGTCAACATGTTTTTTACTACTTGTGCACACACACACACACACACACACACACACACACACACACACACACACACACACACACACACACACACACACACACACACACACACACACACACACACACACACACACACAAATAAATCAGTACCATAGACAGCCACATGATCCTTAGCTTATTGATTAATTGATTGAACTAAATTGTCCTTGGTTGGTATCTTTAAGTTGCCACTGTATTAGACTAAGGCACAGGTGATTTTATGATGTTGAAGTGTAGAAGTTGAAATGGTGCTGTAATGAAGTTAGCGGAGGAAGCTCCTGTTTTCTTTGCAACTTGCTTTAACTCTCCGTGGTTATGAATCAATAGTTGTTTAGTAGTTCGAAAATGTCGGAAACATTAACTTGCTTGACCTTGCTGTAGGTCATGTAACTGTTTGTTACAGGTGATATGCTTTGTCCACTGTGTGACTGTCGTCTTCTCGTTGTCTCGGTCTTATATATCAAGGTTATAGAGAAAACAACGCAATTATCACAACACATGTAATATGGCTTTTTGCCTGGCTTGGCTTCCCCATTGATTCTACCCACACACCGTTACTTTAATCTTGCCCGCCCGCCCTCTCTCTCATTCTCTCCCTCTCCCTCTCCCTCTCCCTCTCCCCTCTCTCTCTCTCTCTCTCTCTCTCTCTCTCTCTCTCTCTTTCTCTCTCTGTCTCTGTCTCTGTCTCTGTCTCTGTCTCTCTCTCTCTCTCTCTCTCTCTCTCTCTCTCTCGAGCGTGGACCGCTCCTTTATGAGTGATGAAAGTTCTGATTCGCTCAATCAACAAGCCTCATCCCTCTTTCGCACCACTCCGTTGCACTGCACATCCTGCTATTACTTTAGGGAGGAAGAGAGGGGCCATGTCTCATGTCTGTATGGTGGCTTTAAGTTTAGGTATGGGCGGCGCAGAGGAGGCTGGTGGGAGGAGCTATAGGAGGAAGGGCTCATTGTAATGGCTGGAATGGTATTAATGGAACAGAATTTAACGTGTGGTTTTGATGTGTTTGATACAATTGATTCCAATCCAGCCATTACAATGAGCCCATCCTCCTTTTGCTCCTCCTACAAGCCTCCTCTGCGTGGCACATTCCTTAACTTAAAGCCACCCCACAGACATGAGACATGGGTAAAGGTCCTATAGCTCCTCCCACCAGCCTCCTCGGTGCGACTTCACACGGCTGTAGTAGCCCGTGGGGAGGCATGATGTGACACAGTGATGGAACACCCTCATTGCAGAGGTGCAGGGGCCACCAGCCTCAGCCCCGCCCCCTGGGGACGGTCACGCATAACATTAGCAGGCAGGGGATCAATAATGACTTTACAGGCCCACTGTGATGATACCTGCAGGGCAGTAGGGCAGGGGCCTGGGGGCATGGAGCTGGGAGTACAGCACTCATGAATACACGATGAGACAGTGTGTGTGTGTGTGTGTGTGTGTGTGTGTGTGTGTGTGTGTGTGTGTGTGTGTGTGTGTGTGTGTGTGTGTGTGTGTGTGTGTGTGTGTGTGTGTGTGTGTGTGTGTGTGTGTGTGTAGGCCTATGTGTATCTATCTGCATACATTTGTGTATATATATGATTCAGTATGTGTGTGTATGTGTGTGTGCGTGCGTGCGTGCATGTGTGCTTGTATTTGTGGGAGTATGTGTGTATGTGAGCGTGTGTGAATGTGAATGTGCATGCCTGTGTTTTTGCATGCATGTGTGTGTGAGTCAGTGTGTGTGTGTGTTTTTCCACTCATGTGTAAGTGAGCTTGTATATGTATGTGTGAGTGAGCTTGTATATGTATGTGTGAGTGTGTGCTGGGAGGACAGAGCAGAGCGGGTGAGGAGGATGTCAGATGAAGGACACAGAGCAGATGGTGGAGCGGGTTCATCTGAATGCCTTGCAGTGTTTCTGCTTCTCCAGGCCGTTGTTTTTCCACTGCAGCAGGGCCAGCCAGACAGCAAGGCAGGATCCCTCACAGCTCGGCTCCCTGACACAAACCTCCACAGGACCACGAGCCACAGTAAGATCCAGTCAGCTTACATACCGTAGTGCCAGAAGCCTCTAGTCGTATGTATATTCATACGACTATGTTTCCACACAGAGATAAACGCTAGGAAGAAGCGCGGTGGCTGCTATCATTTAATCTGTAGCTGCTATCTATTTAGGCCATGCAAGTAAACAGCTGAACACATGCTATCATCATATATAACACTGGTATAATGAGCAAATGTGTAGCTCTGCAGACGATCTCATCCCAATTACACACAATCCTCGCACACAAATACTCACATTGTTTCCTGCAGTTCACAGTAAACACACCCCTACAGACACACAGAGTAGTCATACATAACTGGTGTCTGATGGTGGATGACTGTAGACATATGCTGTAGCAGGTCACAGCGTTAGAATACCCATTGACTCCATAGAGAGGAAAAACAAAAATGTTCTGTTCATTAGCCGTTTAATCTTCCATCTTTTTCCCCCTGCAAAGCTAAATTAGGCGTGCCATTCTTTGTGTCCTCTGCAGAGACAAAGCACTGCCCCCCTTCCTCTCCTCCCTCCTTCCTGTCATTGTGAGGTGTGCATCTCCTGTCTGACCAACGGACCCCCTCCCTCGCTGCGCCCTCTTCCCTACACCCCCCCCGGGAGGTGACATCTGCCGGGACGCGCTCCGCTGGTTCCAGATGCACTGCCGCCAACACCGGAGCGCTCATTTCAATTCCATCATCCTCTCCCAATCATCTCCACTCTCCCCTGTGCAACATTAACGAGCCTCTTTCATTTGAATACATAATTAGCCGCCCGAGCACTCTGCTTCACTAATTTTGAGACAAAAGGATCGAGGAGACGAGAGAGTGAGGGAGAGAGAGGGGGTGTAGGGTGGGGAGAGAGTGAGGGAGGGAGAGAGAGGGGGTGTAGGGTGGGGTGAGAGTGAGGGAGAGAGATAGAGGGGGTGTAGGGTGGGGAGAGAGTGAGGGAGGGAGATAGAGGGGGTGTAGGGTGGGGAGAGAGTGAGTGAGGGAGATAGAGGGGGTGTATGGGGGGGTGAGGCAAATAAAAAATAAAACATTTGCATTCTAATTCGGAGGAGAGGGGACAGAGGGAGGATTTTCCATGTGCAGTTTGGTGCATCTCCTCCTCTCTTCTTTGTCTCCCCTCTTTCTTCTTCTGTTCTATTCTCTTTCTGTCTGTCTTTCTGTTTTCAGGCACATACTGTAGCTAACTGTGTCAAGGAGGAGATGTGAGTAGGGTTGTCCAGGCCTTTTCTGGTCAACACACCCGGGCCTCTCATCTCAGATTGTGTGTTTAGTGGATCTGTACTGCAGCCCTTGGGGGCATTTGTGCACCCCAGCCAAAATAAAACACTTCAGGACAATAAATCACTACTCTCAATGAGCTGCAGCCAGCTGAGACACTGCACTTACCACACACACGTACACACACGTACACACGCACACACACACACACACACACACACACACACACACACACACACACACACACACACACACACACACACACACACACACACACACACACACACACACACACACACACACACAGTACAGCACACACAGACAAAGGCAGCAGTTCATAGTACTTTAATATCTATAAATCGGCTCTTCAATATTACTTTGCCATTTCATATTTGAATGTGTTTATTATACTTTAAAAAATGAACAATTATATGGTTGCACATCATTTTACAGATGACAAGGATTGAAAGGTTATTTTTATTTGTAGCACCTGAAAGCATCTTGTCATCTCTAGTGTTTACTTATTTCATATGAGTATGAGGAATGACTGCAGTCGGTAGCTGTCACATACACAACTCTACCGTTTTATAGAAACACTTTCTACCAGTTCTGACTCATTTTGATTAGAAGGTTTATATGGAGCCCTCACACAGTATATGGATCAGCATGTTCAAGAGAAACATCAATCAAGTACTGTCCATGTGTCTTCAGCACCACAGTCCTGTATCCTAAAGATGTGGCATCTAATGAAGTACTTCTGTGTTAAAGAGTGAGAACCTCTGCTGTGTAAGTATTTCCACCAACTGTGTGTGTGTGCTGTGTTGTGTGTGTGTGTGTGTGTGTGTGTGTGTGTGTGTGTGTGTGTGTGTGTGTGTGTGTGTGTGTGTGTGTGTGTGTGTGTGTGTGTGTGTGTGTGTGTGTGTGTGTGTGTGTGTGTGTGTGTGTGTGTGTGTGTGTGTGTGTGTGTGTGGGTGTGTATGTGTGTGTCTGTGTGCTCGTCTCACTTCCTCTCTGGTCTCCTGCCAACCCTACACCGCTGTCAGTCAGCCGGGAGCCAATTGGGCGCTTTGATCCTATTAGGGCGCGTGCCAAATCAACACTTTCCTTCATTAAGGTGCCGCACGCTATAGCTAAACACGTGCCCGCCCGCCCAGCTCAGAGCTGTGCCAGTCAAGCCCTACAGGTGCCCGCCCACCCAGCTCAGAGCTGTGCCAGTCAAGCCCTACAGGTGCCCGCCCACCCAGCTCAGAGCTGTGCCAGTCAAGCCCTACAGGTGCCCGCCCACCCAGCTCAGAGCTGTGCCAGTCAAGCCCTACAGGTGCCCGCCCACCCAGCTCAGAGCTGTGCCAGTCAAGCCCTACAGGTGCCCGCCCGCCCAGCTCAGAGCTGTGCCAGTCAAGCCCTACAGGTGCCCGCCCGCCCAGCTCAGAGCTGTGCCAGTCAAGCCCTACAGGTGCCCGCCTCACTTGCCACTATCCCCAAGTGGCACCTCTGCCCTCTGTGTGATATGGGGCGGATCCAGCATCAACATTACCAAGTCCTATAGGCCCTCTCTCTCAGTGATAACAGTGTAATAACAACAACATGCACAGTGTAATCCACAACCCCTATGAAACATGATTACATGTCCTAACCCCCACTCCCATCACATCACGTCTCAGGCCTCATTCCACTACACAGTATGTACAGTAATGAGCATGACTGTCGCATTCTGTACATTGGCAACGTAGACACCAATCACAGTCAGACATGCTGATGAGTTGAATACTGTGGGTAGGTAGAGCCACCTTGATGGGTGGGGAATGTTCAACATGAATATAGTAGTACCAGAAAGTCCAGTTGTGTTTCTCATTGTTTCTCAATGATTGAGTTGAGAGCATAGTATTCTGACAGTTTTGACTCGGCCCTGTGTATGAATGCAAAAGCCCTGTCTACATTGGCAGGTCACAGGGGTCGGCAGGGGTCACCGGGTCAGGGCCGTGGCTCAGGCGGAAGGTCCTCCAGGGATAAGTCAGCACAGAGAGGAGATCAAAGCTCAGCTCCATCTTATTTACTGCACCTACATGACCTCTCCACATGACCCCTGACCCCTAGTCGGTGGATGGCTATGGATCTACAGGAAGCCAGTTTCACTACACTGCACTGTCTGGCTTATTGAGCTGTGGACATCACTGCCAAACGAGGGATTCTCAACGTCTTAGCTCACTCCACATTCACCCATCCATGCACACTGATTGCTCGCTGTCATTCAAATGTTGTTTTTGTTTGTTTGTTGTCGTCGTGGTCTCAACTTAGTGTTGCATATTTGAACAGTAGAATACACAAGGTGAAATTTCTAAATGTGGTTGTGCATCAGCAGTTTTTATCTTGTTATGTCAGTCACTGTTAGTCACTGTTAGTCACTCAATTAGCCCAGATCAGATTTTTGGGGGAGGGATTGGTAAATTAGTCTAGCAGCAGACGTAGGTACGCAGATTCACGAGAAACTTCAGCTCCTCATGATGACTTCAGATCCCCATGAAAGTTGCCCATCCCTGCTATGGTTGGTAAGACTGGGTCATTATGAATCCGTATAACAGTAAACTATTAAGTGGCATTTAAGAGTTCGGTCATATGGTGAGATACTCCCGTTTAAAACAAAATGTGCTTTTTTCTGCAAATAATAAAAGACCTGAACAAATTCAGTCATGGAAATCAGCAGAGAATGTCAAAGGCATCTGTTTTTCAGACAGTAGACATAGTCCACTTATCAACAAGCAGGCTATTCCACGTATTCCATGTTACTTTGTCTTCTTTGTTCTTATTTAATGATGCCAGGCTTTGAGGAGGCAGACACAACACCATAAAGTCACAGAGGTGGAAGTTAATTCAGCATGCCAAATCACCAGAGAGGCCTAGCAGTGACATATCAGTTCCATCTCTCAGACGATCTCCGGCATCAAGCAGAGCTAAGCAACTGGATGATGTTATTGTAGATTTGATGAACAGCGCCTTTTCCATATTGTGGTTGTGTAGACCGTCAGACGGACCTTTTTATTTACAGAACATTGGCTCGGTTTCTCCCTCAGTCAGGGAAGGGTTAAGTCCTCTTCCGGTGTGATGTCTCCGCATCGATGTACATTATGTACTCCTCATTTGCATACTGCAGCGCGAGCTCAATTAAAATGAACTTTTAATTTCTTACAAGTAAATTAGTTTTGCATGTGATGCGTGCAAATGTCGGGATAATGGGTGCTTTTTAATGAGCTCCGAAGCTGAGCGCATCCGATAAACTCCCGGGGAAGAGGAGGGAAGGGGAGCGGCACGGCACAGCCCAGAGAGACCAGGGACACAGCACCCTGCCAGCCAGCCTCTCGCCCTCACCCCTTCAATCCCTCTCTCTCTACCTCCCTCAATCCCTCCAGCTCTCTCCCCCTCTGTCCTCTGTCTACGCCTCTCTCTCGACATCTCTCTACCTCCCTCCCTCCGTCTCTCCCTCTCTCCCTCCATCTCCCTCCACTCCAGGGGCCAGAGGTGGTCTTTGTGTAGTGTGTCTGTGTGTGCTGGTGATGTCAGGGACTGGGAACAGGTGTGCTGACAGAAAGAGGCCCGTTGTTGTAAGGCAGCGGCTGCGTAAACAAACCCACCGGTGGCTGGTCGCCTGCGCCACCATCGTCACCCCCCTGACAAATGCAGGTTAGAGATGCTCAGCACTACATAGGGCGGATCACAGGAGTCACACACACACACGCTGTACAGACACACACACACATACAGCTGGCTAACGTCTCTATTCTGAGTGCGTAGGGGCAGAGCAGCGTGTGAGGTGGTGGAGGACGTGGCATGCTGGACCCCCATGACAAACAGACAGTCAGAAACAGACACACACACCATTAGAGCAGAAAACCCACGTTCACTCTGCTGCAGGTGTTCCCAGCATGAGACGCCATGGGCCAGGGAGCCAGGGAAGGATTATCTGAGGGAGAGATGGGGCCACTGCCACACTCTCGTCCTTACTACCACCCACACACAAACAACACACAATACAGTCAAACTCACATATTACCTACTATATGGCTGTTTGTGGGGTTTTTCTGCATGTTTCACTATCTTAGTACTGTGTGTGTGATTGTACTTATGTGGTGCCATTTGCTAGTTCCTGTTGTGTTGTGTGTGTGTGTGTGTGTGTGTGTGTGTGTGTGTGTGTGTGTGTGTGTGTGTGTGTGTGTGTGTGTGTGTGTGTGTGTGTGTGTGTGTGTGTGTGTGTGTGTGTGTGTGTGTGTGTGTGTGTGTGTGTGTGTGTGTGTACAGGAGGGCCGCTGCCATGGTGAAGGGCTGGTCATGGGGACTGACATCTCTTTCGCTCTCTCTTTCCTCCTCTTCTCTCCACCTCTCTCTAACCCCTCTCCCAACACAGCTGCACAGCCCCAGATTAACGTGGCTGTACCTGAGAGGCAGAGAGAGGCACGGCAAGCTGCATGCTAAAACCCAATCAGCTAATGTTGATAAAGGAGGCGGGGTGCGGACATCTGTTCACACAACACAAAACTCATTTGAATCACAAGATTAAATGACTCACATCTGGTGAATTGGGAAATATCTTTTTGGCCTCCTCATTTTAATTTGGGTGGTGGAGGTGGGCAGGCAGACTCCAGATGTAGACCTTACGAGTGGTGGGGTCTTGTAGCGAGAGAGGGAGGTATGTGGGTGAGGCTGATGTTAACCTGAGCCACCGTGTCTGTGATTCTCAGCCATTAGTTTAACAGACGGAAGCAGGATCAACTGGATTTAGCCCAAGCCTTGGCGTAAATGAAACAGTCCCTGGTTGTAACCCTCTGGGCCACCTGCTTCCTCTCCCATGAACAGGGAATGGAAGCAGCTGCTGGAAGGAAGCAGGCAGCCTCTCTGATAAAGGTGCCACTGACATGCCATGACCATGTTATGGCCCCACTAACAACACAAACACACTATTGACACCTACAACCTGAAAACCACTAGGAGACACTCAACAGCGACGTTGATTGAACCAGGAAAGGGGGACAACTGAATGCATTCAACTTAAATGTGTCCACACTTCCACATTTAACCCCTTTTAATCAGAGAGGTGCAGGGCGATGCCTTAATCGACTTAATCAGCACACGAGGAGTAGCTGTTCGGGTTAACTGCCTTGCTCAAGGGCAGAACGGCAAATATTTCCACCTTACCGGCTCGTGGATTCAAACCAGCAACCTTTTGGTTACTGGCTCAACACTCTTAACCACTAGGCTACCTGCCACCAGGTAGTGATGAGGAGAATGAATACAAGTCTGACTTATTCATTAGAACTTTAGAGAAATAGAGATAAAGGACCAAGATTCCAGTAGTTTTAGACATGATGGCCTATTTCATGTTCCATCATTGAGCACCTCAAACATTTAAAAATGCTTTGTCCTTTTGTTGTGACAGTAGAATAGAAATTGGCTGAGGGAGAGAGAATGGGCAGAAGGGGTCAAGGCCCTGAAGGCAAGAAGCTGAGACTTCTATTGTGCTGCCATTTTTTCTGCTTCCAAAACACACTCGTGTACACGCACGCACGCACACACACACACGCACACACACACACACACACACACACACACACACACACACACACACACACACACACACACACACACACACACACACACACACACACACACACACACACACACACACACACACACACACACACACACACACACACACACACACACACACGCCAAGCCCTCTGCTCTCTTTTGCTTGAGTGAGTTTGGAGCAGGGTTGCTGGGGGAGCTGTGAGAGGCATGACAGCCGTGTTCAGGGCGGCAGAGGGTTATGGCCACGCTGGAGTAATCAACCACTATACCGCTACTGGGCTACAACCACAGTGAAGGAGACAATTACTGTACCGTACACACAACAAGGCTTCCTCACTCCACTCCCTCAACAACACTGATTCAATTCATTTCTATCAACAACAGGAAAAACAAAACAAAACCAGGTTCAATAATGACCCCGTTGTGTTGATCCTCATTGCCATTTCTTTTTGTACATCCAGTATATAAACAGTAGTCCTGGTGTGGTGTGGCTTTCTCTTCTCTCACCACGTTATGTGGACATACATACAGGACATAATGTATGTACCTAATGCTGTATGTGTCTGTGGGGATTCCATATGTGCTGAGCCAGTGAAGTGGAAAGGAACTCAGGTAAAAGGACAGGTGTGTACTGTAGCAGGAAGGATCTTTCTATCCATCCCCAGGCAGTTCTGTTTCTCCCTCCCTGGGTGGACTACTTCCCTACTACTGCTCCTGTGATGATCAGAGCTCCTATGTGGAAGGAGGCTTTATGAATTATGAATGGCCCAGGCAGGCAAGCTCTGTTTTAGTTTTAAAACAACTCTCCTCTCCCTCCCTCCCCCTCCCCCTCCTCTCTTCTCCTCCTCTCCTCCTCCTCCTTTCCTCGGGCGGCAGATCTGGGCAGCCCAGTATAATTGCATCCTGGACAGCTGGTGTGTGGTGCAAGAGGAAGTTTGTCTCCATCTGTGACGATGGGACTACTGGGTGCATGTGCGAGGATGCTCAGCTGAGGAGAGAGGTGTGTGGAAGGGTGGCGGTATAGGAACACACACAAATATACAATTTACACACTAATATATGCACACATTTACACTGAGTGTACAAAACATTAGGAACTGCTCTGACAACGACATAGACTGACCAGGTGAAAGGTATGATCCCTTATTGGTGTTACTTGTTCAATCCACTTCAATCAGTGTAGATGAAGGGGAGGAGACAGGTTAACGATGAATTGAGGCTGTTCTGAGGGCAGAAGGTGTTCCTAATGTTTGGTATGCTCAGTGTACATACGCATGCCGTGTCAAAGAACAGCATTATGTCAGGATTGGAAGATGGCTACAGGGAATTAAAATAGCATGTTTGTCTGAACATGGTTATTTATGCACGGAACTGATACATAAGCAACCTATTCGGCCACCGCTGGGGATCTGTGGGTTTAAATAAGCGGAATATGGATTCATGTTATCTTAGAATTGATTTTATACTATGTGCTTGTATGGTTAGTGCTGGTGTTAAAATGGCACTGTTTTACAAGTAGGTGTTTGTGAATGCGACTGTCAGTGTCAGTGCACCTGGTGACTGTGTGTCTGTTGACTATATGTGTACGTGTCAGTAAGTGTGTGTGTGCGAGGTTGCATGTGTGTGTTAGTGTGTGTGTGTGTGTGTGTTAGTGTGTGTGCATGCTCGGGGCATGCATATTTTCTTTGTACATGAGTGGTGATTAGCACAGCTCTGCCAATCACTGAAATTTACATTAAACCTGAAATTAATTTCAGACTTTTTTCCTCTCTTTAATTATGCCAACATCTGCTGCGAAGCCGAGCTGCACACATGAATTTTAATAACTCGGCTTTTTTTCTTATTCCCTCTGAACTCTGGGGAAAAACAGCTTTGTGGCAATTTTTTTTCTCCCATAAACCACAAAGAATTGTTGGTGGAGAGAATAGACTTGATCAATTAGTGTCCTCTGGCTCTATTTCTCACTGCTGTTGTCACAGCCCCTCAAATGAATACATTACCCAGAAACACTGTGCCCTTCCTCTTTGTTAGAGAGCACACAGACACAAAGTCAATCTTAATGTCTGGGAGGGCTCCACTTTATGATTAGAAATAATACATACATCCTCAACCAAACCAATGAAGCTAATAATAAAAGGACTACATGTGCCCAGTACATGCAGTTCAATAACACCCGTCAGGATTATTGCACCAATTACCCCATTTAAAATCACTGCAATAAAATAACACCTCGTAATATCTTTAACTCCATTGTAAACACTCAGCCGGCATGTCATATCATTTATCATCCTGGTGCGTCAAGCAGAGAGCGGAGGCTTTGCCGACTGCTGTCTGTGATGTTTTCCTCTTTATATCCATGTCATCTCTTAACAAGTGTTTAAAGGGGGCACCTGCCAGTCCAGCCGCTGCAGTGTTTTAACAAACCTCCTCCAACCAGCCGTGGCCCTCCATGAGACCTCCACCCCCGCTGGGTAGTTAGTCATTCATCAAAGGCCCAGAGAGGGAGCAGGGCCTGGGGTCAGGGCTGGGCCAATAGAGCAGCCGCCTGCCGACTCTACTCCACACAGCAGGACACTGAGCCATCAGCCCTCACACACTGGAGCACGAGCCCTGCAATTACACAGCCATTCAGACCCAGTCCACAGCCCCAGTAACCACCAGCAATCAATGAGCAGGCACAAGTGCACAATATCAGCACTGATAAATACTGATTGTTGAAATGACTTTCAAATATCTCGTATGTCACACTCCTGACATTCCCAATAAATGAAAGAAATGCAAAGTCTGGTAACTCAAGACTCCTGTCTGAGAGACTCATCAAAGACAACTGGTGTCAGTGCACATCCACTATGCAGCCTGAGGTGGCGCTGTGTGCTGTGCTGTGGTGTGATGGAGGGATGGGGATAGGGAGGCCATGAGACAGCACTATGTAATGTCTCCTCAATAAGAGGCTCAAGACTGAGGGGTCCCACCACACACTGGTCCTGCGGTGTGTGAAGTCTATGGGCTCACCTGGATGTGTGCTGTCTGCATGCTGTGGGATGTGCGAGGGGTGTGGAGGGGGGAGGGAAGGAGGGACGGAGTGGGAGGGGAGAGGGAAGAGGGGGGGGGCGTGGTAGCAGTAATTGGGATTTGCGAGAGGTAGAGTGGGAGTGTGTGTGTGTGTGTGTGTGTGGGGGGGGGGGTGGCGGGGGGTTATGGAGGGAAAGAGAGAGGGGTTGTAGGGCTGCTTGTCAGTGGGGTGTCTGTAAATACATTTCAGTTCACGGTGGGGAGCTCTGGATGAGCTACACCCCCCCCCCCCCCCCCAACCCTCCCACCCTTCCACCCCAACAACACACTATAATTAATCCCTCTGAAGACAGATGAAAGAATCGACTGCACAAAAAGAATAGCAGCCCTGGTACCGCACGGCAAAACAATCTTATCTCACCTCAGACTGTGGCGGTGGCTCAACTCAGAGAGCAGGGAGGGACAGATAGAGAGACAGTGGAGCAGAGAGAGAGAGAGAGAGAGCAGGGTAGAGCAGGTCTCAGTGGTCCAAACTAGACCCTCTCAGATTGGTGTGTTTTAAAAGACTCATCCTGAGAGGATGATGCAGAGAGGGAGGAGGGAGATTCTTGCGTGCATGTATGTGTGTGTGTGTGAGAGAGAGAGAGAGCTGGTGATGGGGGGGTTGATGGGAGTTTGATGATGAATTCAGCAGGTCCCCACAGCGTGAGCCTGCCTGCCTACCGCTGACGGCTCAATCGTATCCAATCACACAAAGGATCTATTGATTAGTGGGGTAAGAAAATGAGCTCTCCCCTGTGCACGTCGGGCTCGGCAGGCCGCCTCATGTGGACTAAGCCCAGGTGATAATGAGTGGCCCTGCTCTCTCCTCTCTCACTTTATTCAAATTTCCCCTGGCTCCATCGTCTCGTTGTCTCCCCCCCATGCCCTTCCTCCCCACCATGCTCCCCCACACTGCAGCCTCTCTACCGTGCACCTCCCCCACCACACTCCCCCACACTGGTCTCGGCCGCCCTCCTCCCCCTCCCCCCCATTAGTTACACTTATTTTCACAGAAATAATGCATCAAGAACAATGATGTGTTCCCATTTATAGCAGGGTGCTTGTTTTCTGACAATAGACAAATCATCTTGCCAGCCAAGTGCAGGAGCAGGGAAGATTCTGTATAGCTGATCTCCATGTGTAATTGTTGCCATATAAAGGGTATCGTTGAAGAGTGCAATGGAGGTGAAAGGAATGGAGCTCCAGGGATGCTTTTGTTAGATGGTGTTTATAGCGTCTAAAAGCACCTCTTAGCTAATTCTCCAAGTTTGATGTGCATTTGAATGGGATCCCGCATAAAAAGACAAAAAAACACAAATACCCAAAGACAATCTGACCAGAACATTACCTGCGCCATCTCCTCAATAGCTCCTTATGACAAGAAACACTTTTCCTTTCTCTAGAAAGGGATTATGAAATACTCTGCATTTTGAACACAGGTTAGTGTTGCCAGGATTATAACCTCCCTGTCAACGTCAACAAAACAAAGGAGCTGATCTTGGACTTCAGGAGACAACAGAGAGAGCACACCCCCATCCACATCAATGGGGCCACAGTGGAGAAGGTGAAAATATTTAGGTTCCTCGGCGTGAACATCACTGACAACCTGAAATGGTCCATCCACACAGACAATGTGGTGAAGAAAGTGCAACAGCGCCTCTTCAACTTCAGGAGGCTGAAGTCATTCGGCTTGGCACCTAAGACCCTCACAAACATCTACAGATGCACCAATGAGAGCATCCTGTCAGGCTGTATCGTATGCATAGTATGGAAATTGCACCGTCCTCAACTGCTGGGCTTTGTAATCTATCACCAGGAGCACACTGCCTGCCCTACAGGACATCTACAGCACCCGGTGTCCCAGGAAGGCCAAGAAGATCATCAAGGCCCTCAGCCACCTGAGCATCGGCCTGTTCACCCCACAACCATCTAGAGGGCGGGGACAGTACAGGTGAATCAAAGCTGAGACAGAGAGAAAAACAGGCCATCGAACTGTTAAATAGTCACCACTAGCCGGCCTCCGCCCAGTACCCTGCTCTGAACTTAGTCACTGTTACTAGCCGGCTACCACCCGGTACTCCCTGCACCTTAGAGACTGCTGCCCTATCTATGTACTATACATAGTCATTGAACACAGATCACTTGAATAATGTTTACATACTGTTTTACCCACTTCATGTAAATACTGTATTCTAGTCCAGGCTCATTCACAATAACTACCACTGTACAGACATTTTGCATTCATATACTGTCTATACACACCATCCTACACATATATCATTCTGATATTTCTTAATTTCTTTCATTTTCTTTTTGGGATTTGTGTGAATTGTGTGTTTTGTTAGCTATTACTGCACGGTTGGAGCTAGAAACACCAGGATTTACCTGCACCTGCGATAACATCTGCAAAATATGTCTCTGCGACAAATAACATTTGAATTGATTTGATGATTTATGTGTAGCAATAAACTGACAATTTCCATATATTTTTTTAAATAAATAAATACCATAGATGATATGCATTTAAAATAGATTTTTTTTAAATGCAATACTTATGTCATAGAATCTAAGCAGTATTATGACTGTAGGTAAAATAACAATGTAGATGGCAGTACCACATAGGTATTCACAGACAGGACACTCTCGTGGTTTATCAATTCAGTACAGCTGGTTTTCTTGGAGATGGACTTCTTGAGTACTGGCATTTTCCATTATCTTATTTGCAACAAAAGCCTTTGCTTGTAACTGTCAGTCCCTCAAAGACATATGGGCCTCTACATGGATGGAATCACTTTCTACAAGTTTAAGGGGTTGTTGGAATGCTTTTAGAGGTACTTTTGGAAAGAGGGATGTAGTGTTGGTTAAAAGCTATTTTACGAATTGATGTAGGCATGCACATCACACTGTCTCTGTGTGGTGCTCCGAATGTAATGGCGTCAAAATAACCGACAAGATACTTAAATTCGCCCCTTAGAGTAAGTATAAAAAGAACACACACATACGCACGCACGCACAGAGAGAGAGATGGGAAGAGAGAGAGAGGCACGAGCTTCATTTTCTCATTAGCTCATTCAGGCGAAATCCCTCGCTGCTCGCTGGCCTTTTCACATCCACCTGTCTCCATTGTGAGTCCCAGTGCCCCCCCCTCCTCTCTCCCAGAGCCCCAGACACTCTGCAGGCCACCTGATCCTAAGGTTGTCAGCATTCCGCCACACACAATTAAACCCATTCCTGCTCTCCATACGCCGTCACTACACACACACACACACACACACACACACACACACACACACACACACACACACACACACACACACACACACACACACGCACACACACGCACACACACGCACGCACACGCACGCACACGCACACACACACACACACACACACACACACACACACACACACACACACACACACACACACACACACACACACACACACACACACACACACACACACACACACACTCACACTCACACTCACACACGCACGCCCACAAGGACACACGCACACAGACAAACGCTGCACACAGACACACACAGGGCTTAGGCTAGGGGTGAGACATCAGCCCTGCAGGAAGCCAGATGAGGGGGTTCAAATACCACTCAACCTCACAGGGGAGCCTGACGACCTTTAACACAGTACCGTCACTCCTCCTCTTCCCTCCATCCCTCCCTCCCTTCCTCCCTCTCTCCAGGCTGCCCGTCACACAGACATAGGGGCCTTTATCTGCGCATCCGTCTATCTCTCTCTCTCTCTCTCTCTCTCTCTCTCTCAGATCAGCAGGAGATTATGGGGCCGTGTCACCAGGCCTGATGGATCCTCTAGCACACAGCAGGGACCAGTTCTGTCTGTCAGGGGACACCTAACGCTCCTCCTCTCGATCTGGGGATGGGAGAGCTTCAAACACAACCATTCCTCATCCAATCTAATGCGAGTATCAAGTGCTGCTTTTGTCTCCAACACCATCAAACCAAAACATCACACCCCGACACCCCGGACACTATATTATATTATAATTTATTCATAAAGATGACACAATGGAATCTGTTTCCTAAAGACCCAGGGAGACCTGAGAGGAGCAGTGTGATAAACCCCATATGGGTGTTTCTCAGTGTGAGCTCCAGTCAGATAATAACCCTGGCCCTCCTGAAGCCTAAAACACACACACACAAACACTATTCATGAGCTGAAGAGGGGTGAAGCCAGGGGAGGTGAGAGAGGGAGAGTTCCACCTGGTGTACTTTACAACCAAGTAGGGGGAAAAAAACGACAAAATAATCATAAAACGTAGTCGCACTGCCTTCTGTTCCTGACAGGAGCTGTGTCTGTGCCCTCCGTGTGCGAGTGTGTGTGATGAATAATGCATGGGTGTTCATTAAGCTGAGTGTGTGTGGTGTGTGTGTGCTCCCCTCCTCGCGCTGTGCCGCGCCGCCTGCCTTGTGGCTGCCATCTGGATTCACGCCATCGACTGCCAGCCTTCAGAGCCCCAGCTCCAGCAAACATGGGGGGAGAGGGGAGAGAGAGAGGAGAGAGAGAGGGGAGAGAGGAGGGAGAGAGAGGGGAGAGAGAGGGGGAGAGAGAGGGGAGAGAGAGAGGGAGAGAGAGGGGAGAGAGAGAGGGGAGAGAGAGGGGAGAGAGGGGGAGAGAGAGAGGGGGAGAGAGAGAGGGGAGAGAGGGGAGAGAGGGAGAGAGAGGGGGAGAGAGGAGAGAGAGAGGGGAGAGAGAGAGGGGAGAGAGAGGGGAGAGAGGAGAGAGAGAGGGGAGAGAGAGGGGAGAGAGAGAGGAGAGAGAGAGGGGAGAGAGAGGGGAGAGAGAGGAGAGAGAGGGGAGGAGAGAGGGGAGATGTCAACTAAACCATTTCCAAGTGACGCGGTGTGAAGACAAGAGGATGCACTAAACTGGATTGAACATTGTTCATTAAACCACATTTGGAATATTTCTAATATACTAAATGACTTGCCAGTTATCCCATATGTAAAGCAGTACTAAGCACCAGTCATACACACTCCTCTACAAATGAAGGAGCCACGTGACTTGGAACATCTCCTGTGTGTATCCGCAGTATCCACCTCTGCAGAGATGTCTACTAGCACAGCATGAACTATCCCACCGCCTGAGGTCTGGGTGGGATACATTCAAATAGAGCACTGTACCGTAACATGTGTAGAGGTAATATGTAGTAGTAACTATATGCAGGGCAGGGGACTTACTGGATGAGGGGGGGGGGTTCGTTTGATGGGCCTTCGTTTGATGGCTTCAGCATGAAGACATTTTGACAACATGACACAATATGTTATGAATTGCAACAATGCTTTAAATAGCGACAAACACCCACTACATCACACTATAGACTATTATAGCAAATACAGTGCATCCGTTTCAATGGGCCTTGATAAACGTGTGATCTTCGGAGAAACGCATTACAAGTGTGTTGCTTTCCAACCAGTCCTGTTCCATGATGTCATTTCTCTTTCTCGCTTTCCAACCAGTCAGCTTCCCTCGGTCATGACGACAGTCTATGGTAGTAGATTACCCGTGGCCGCCAAACCAGAGAATGGCTATAAAACATTAAGGGTGGAGGGTGGGCACACCAATAAATCTCCCACATCACTCGTCAGCTTCATGGTGCTCGCCGTGCCCGCACTGCATGCGCTCACACTGTAAACCGCTCCTCTGAGGAGGTCCGCTAGCATTGGACCATGCAGAACCGCGGTCGGTCACCATGCAGAACCGCGGTCGGTCACCATGCAGAACCGCGGTCGGTCACCATGCAGAACCGCGGTCGGTCACCATGCAGAACCGCGGTCGGTCACCATGCAGAACCGCGGTCGGTCACCATGCAGAACCGCGGTCGGTCACCATGCAGAACCGCGGTCGGTCACCATGCAGAACCGCGGTCGGTCACCATGCAGAACCGCGGTCGGTCACCATGCGGTCGGTCACCATGCAGAACCGCGGTCGGTCACCATGCAGAACCGCGGTCGGTCACCATGCAGAACCGCGGTCGGTCACCATGCAGAACCGCGGTCGGTCACCATGCAGACGTTCCGTCACCGGTCCCATCTGAGACTATACTGAGGTGCAGAGGAGAAATAGAAAGGGAGGCTGTTATTCCCTGGCTAACGCTTTCTATTTATGGGACACAATCGGATTATTTCGCTTTTGTCAGCATTTTGTGTTTCACCGAGGATTCGAGGCCTTTGTATATCTGTGTTTCTCTTCATCTCGAGAGTTGCAGCATGTCAAGTTGAACCTCCAGCTCCATCTCTCTGGGACAAAAACACACTTGCTTCATTTCGATTATCGAGCCCTTTGTATGAATCAACCACAGAGGTTGAATCTTGACAGTTATTTTGCCTGTGGGCACTTTTACCCATTAACCTTTTACTGCAGTGGGCTAAATCAGGGTCACACAGTGTTCCTTGGTATCTTAAACACATCTACTTTGAAACAAAAATATACACCTCACACACATGGTTTATGGGCTTTAAAAAAAGAAGACCTCTGTACCATGTCAGATATAGAGTTTACATCTCAATATTACACTTTATATACATGACTGAAATATATATGACAGAAATATAACAAAACCGTTTGACATAGAAACACCGGATTCTCAGAATATTTGCTTGAAATAATGTTTATTCAATATATGAATAACATTCCACGGGGCGAGACTATATGCCTGCCTGTAGCACAGCCAGCTCTGAGACACATAGCAGGGAGTGAGTCAGAGTGACAGAGCCGGTTGGCAGGGTGGGTGGCTGGCAGAGACGATGTGAGGGGTAAATGAGTGGGTGGGTTGTGTGTGGGCCGCTTCATTAACACTCCTGCTGCTGAAGGTACAGCTACACACACATTCCTCTGGTGAAATGTTCACCTCCTGCTCCCACTCCAGCTGTCTACTGCTGCTGCAGCTCCCCCTCACGCACTGCCCCCTCTCCTCCCTACTGCCTCCTCTGAGATGGCAAAGGAGATAGGCACAAAGGAATGTATGTGTGTGTGTGTGTGTGTGAGCGTGTGCGTGTGCGTGTTGTGTGTACATCCCTGTGTGTGTATAACCTAACCAAAGAGCGCCATGGTAATAATGAAGCTCCTTAAAAGGAGTTAGCCAGCTGGGAGAGTGTCCATCTGGAGGGGGGCTGCAGGTCACAGTAATCTGGCACCGCCCGTTCCCACCATAACGATCTCACCGCTGAGCAGGTGGGCTGCAGGGAGAAAAGTTTGAATACATTTTCAACTTTCCAGGAGGAGGCTACTGATCGATAGAGTTATATGAACAGTGTTGGTACGTAGATGAAGAAAGGGATTTAATCTACACATTTATCCACATCCTTAACACCTGTGTACGGTTAAGTAGATCAACACGGCAGACATTATTTGGTTGAATGAGTGACTGTGGAACTGTACTCACATCCTGTTGACACGTTAGTCACCACGAGTTCATCGAGTTTCAGTGTCAACAAGATCTCACAGTCTCGCGTCTTGACGTCCTTGGACAAACGTCTATTTTTGACTAGTAAACTGACTTCCTCTCCCGACGTCCTGTATTTAGACACACAGCTCCCCTCCCACATGAGCTCCAGACGACTTAGGCTCACAGAAACACCTCTACGGTTAAGGCATTCACTCTGACTGGGTTAAGGTTTGGGATAGGGTTATAACACAAAGGGTTTACTTCAGGCATTCATTCCGATTGGTTAAGTTAAGGAGTAAGGTTTAGGATAGGGTTATAACACAAAGGGTTTACTTCAGGCATTCATTCCGATTGGTTAAGTTAAGGAGTAAGGTTTAGGATAGGGTTATAACACAAAGGGTTTAGTTCAGGCATTCATCCCGATTGGTTATCAGTTCAGGCATTAATTGCGATTGGTTAAGTTAAGGAGTAAGGTTTAGGATAGGGTTATAACACAAAGGGTTTAGTTCAGGCATTCATCCCGATTGGTTAAGTTAAGGAGTAAGGTTTAGGATAGGGTTATAACACAAAGGGTTTACTTCAGGCATTCATTCCGATTGGTTAAGTTAAGGAGTAAGGTTTAGGATAGGGTTATAACACAAAGGGTTTACTTCAGGCATTCATTCCGATTGGTTAAGTTAAGGAGTAAGGTTTAGGATAGGGTTATAACACAAAGGGTTTACTTCAGGCATTCATTCCGATTGGTTAAGTTAAGGAGTAAGGTTTAGGATAGGGTTATAACACAAAGGGTTTACTTCAGGCATTCATTCCGATTGGTTAAGTTAAGGAGTAAGGTTTAGGATAGGGTTATAACACAAAGGGTTTACTTCAGGCATTCATCCCGATTGGTTATCAGTTCAGGCATTGATTGTGATTGGTTAAGTTAAGTAGTAAGGTTTAGGATAGGGTTAGTTAAGTTCAGGCATTTATTCTGATTGGTTACGTTATGTATTCTCCCTGGTTCCTGTTTCTACTACAGGGAAGTAGTATCCAGAGCTCAATAGCATGGCTATTTTAAGAAATCTAGCTCTTATCATTCCTCAGACGGATAATGAACTTGTAGATTGTATGCATGTATGTGTGCATTTGTATGTGTGTGTGTGTGTGTGTGTGTGTGTGTGTGTGTGTGTGTGTGTGTGTGTGTGTGTGTGTGTGTGTGTGTGTGTGTGTGTGTGTGTGTGTGTGTGTGTGTGTGTGTGTGTGTGTGTGTGTGTGTGTGTGTGTGTGTGTACTTGTGTGCGAGTGCATGTGTGTTCCTGTTTTAACTCAAGAGGACAGGCTGTACTTGGCTCCATAGTGACGAAGGATGCTTGGCTATCTCTACCTGGCACCTTTATCACATCAGCACATGTGACACCTTTCAATAACCCCCTCTCCATCTCCCATCTCTTCATCACCAGGGTTCAGACAGTCCATGTGTGTGTGTGTGTGTGTGTGTGTGTGTGTGTGTGTGTGTGTGTGTGTGTGTGTGTGACAGTAAAGAAGAGAAGGGAGCGCAATGTAGAAAGAAAAGTCAGGAGAGGGGAGAAAGGGAGACAGGAAGGCTAAAGAGATAAAAATAGAGAGAGAGAGAAAGAGAGAGAGAGATAGGTAGAAGGGTGTGAATGCAGGAGAGAGCGATAGAGCACGGGTGGGAGAGAGAGAAAGGGGAACAGAAGTGTGAATGGGCATCAGGGCTGGCAGGCCTCCTGGCCAAGAGCCAGTGGAGGATTGTGGGTGTCCCTCTGCCAGCTGGCAGGCCGTTCCTCCCATCTGTGGAGGTGCGGAGAGTGTGCAGTAATCTCAATAAGAGCGTGGCTCAGCCCTGGACAGATTTAAAGAGATATGGCCAGCTGGCCAGGCAGGTCTGAGCCAGGCAGAGCAGGAAAGGACTGGGCCGTGTGCGGCTAGCCTGCCAGCCTTAGCAGTCCATACCACCACCTCCACCACAGATCCTCTCAGCTACTACCACAGCTGACTAACTTGCTGCCAGCTACAGCTAGAGGCAGCTAATGCCATGCCAACACTCTTCTGGATCATCATAAAACAAAAGCAGAGCTTGGGAGATTCTTTTGTCAAGGTATGGAGAAAAAGCAGTTTGTTCTCGGCTTCTGTTAACCCTATAGACTCACACAGTTCTATAATACGAAAAGAACTGCAACTGTCCTGAACCATTTTAGATCCCTCCCTCCCTCTCCAAGAGTGAGCCTGGGATCGAGAGAATCAGCACAATGAATAGGTTTAGCTCACCTCAGCCACAGAGATGAGCTGGCCTTCAGACAGGGGTTAGAGAGCTGTCTGTCCTCAGGGTGGCTCCTGCTGCTGCAGATGGCCAGTAATCAGAGGCCAGGCTGGCCCAGGCAGGCCACACACAGCTGGGCAGCAGCAGCAGCATCAGCAGCCAGGAGGCCTGGGGAGCCAGGTGAGAGAGGAGGGGATGTTAGGGAGAGAGAAAGAGAGGGATTCAGGTTAACAGCTGTGTCCTGCCCCTGGTGCACATACACACACACACACACACACACACACACACACACACACACACACACACACACACACACACACACACACACACACCCTCAGCAGACAGACAGGGGGGACAGACAGGGGGAGGAGAGGGGTATGAGGCTGGGGGAGACAGGGGGGTCAGCAGACAGAGAGGGGTATGAGGCTGGAGGAGACAGGGTGAGGGGATGAGGCTGGAGGGGGACATGAGGCTGGAGGCTGGGGGGAGACAGGGGGAGGAGAGGGGGTATGAGGCTGGAGGGGAGACAGGGTGGGGAGACAGGGGGTATGAGGCTGGAGGGGAGACAGGGGGAGGAGAGGGGGTATGAGGCTGGGGGGGCAGGGGGTGGGAGGGGAGACTGGGGGGGGAGGGGGAGGAGAGGGGGTATGAGGCTGGGGGAGCAGGGGGTGGAGGGGAGAGGCTGGGGGGGAGGAGAGGGGTATGCTGGAGGCTGGCTGGGGGAGACAGGGGGAGGAGAGGAGGAGAGGGGGAGAGGAGGAGAAGAGGGGGGGTGTTTACCGCTGTTTAAAAGGCAGTGGATGCTGGGAGATTAATAAACAGGAGGTAATAGCAGAAGGATTCTATATTTATTTTTTATCTTAAATGGTGCTTGTTTGTCAGGCTGGATGAATATTGACTGTGAAATTGGGATCAGGGGCGACACATGCCAGTGCTCTGCCTTATCTCTGGGATGCAGGCAGCCAGAGGGGCGTTATCGCGCCGCCACAGGAGCGTGCCAGCACTCCAGCGCTCTCAAAGCCGCCCCATTCCCTTTGTATCAGTCTGGAGAAGCCTGTTTACCTTTCAGTGGCTTGATATTCCTATTAGAGCTGCTTCTATTTACTTGTTTCCTCTCTACCATGTGCAGCCCCTCATCTCTCATCCCTCTCTCTTTCTGACCTTCCCTCATACCACGGGGTGGCTTATTTTTCTCTCTCTCTCTCTCTCTCTCTCTCTCTCTCTCTCTGTCTCTCTCTCTCTCTCTCTGTCTCTGTCTCTCCCTCTCTGTCGCTCTCTCTGTCGCTCTCTCTCTCTCTCTCTCTGTCACTCTCTCTCTGTCTCTCTCTCTCTCTGTCTCTCTCTCTCTGTCTCTCTCTCTCTCTGTCTCTCTGTCGCTCTCTCTCTCTCTCTGTGTCTCTCTCTGTCTCTCTCTCTCTCTCTCTCTCTCTCTCTCTAGCTCAAACAGCAATGTGACTTTAAAAACTCATAGTCACCGCCGTTCATCAACCTCCACCTCCTCCCTTTGTCAAAGCCTGTTAGAATCTATTAGAAAACAACACAATTCACAACCTCTCTCCTTTGTTATCGTTTTCAATTAACTCCAGAGAGCTGAGCAGCACATCCAGGCCAAACCAACATAATCAAAGGTGACATTTTAAAGGGAAGCTTTACTTCCCAACAGATTTGCAGATTTCAACCCTATAAAAGTGATCTTATCTCAAAAGAGATGAGACTAGTGCAAAACACACAACATAGTGCTCTCTCCCCAGAGAATGGACCAGGCTCTTTCAACACAGTGCCCTCTCCAGAGAATGGACTGGGCCCTTTCATGGGCCAACCCCAGGCCCCAGGCCCCCAGAGAGTGACCACAGAGCACACAGCCCCAGGACAGGCTCACCAGGGGGCTTTGAGCATCTCTCTCTGTCTCGCCATCACTACATTCCCCTGCCCTTTGAACCAAAAGAGAGAGGGAGGAAGAGAGAGAGAGGGAGGAAGAGAGAGAGGAGGAAGAGAGAGAAAGGGAGGAAGAGAGAGAAAGGGAGGAAGAGAGAGAGAGGGAGGAAGAGAGAGAGAGGGAGGAAGAGAGAGAGAGAGAGAGAGGAAGAGAGAGGGAGGAAGAGAGAGAGAGGGATACAGAGGCAAAAAAAAGATAAAGAGCATGATAGAAAACAAGAGAAGAGGAGGGAGAAAGAGCGCTCAATAAAATATCTATCAGGGAGAGGATGAAAAAGCAACACTTGTCTTTTAGTTCATTTTTGCCTGTAATTGAATAAGGCGGATGGGACTGGGACTGCCTTTAAATGTGCATCAAAAAAGGGTGTGCTGTGTGTGTGTTGCACTCTCTTGCCCTCTACAGTTCCCCTTCAAGTCCCCAGAGGGAAGGGCACTCAGATTCCTTGGGCGACATTTCCTCTCCTCTCGCTGCCAACTCTGAAGCTGTTGTTTTTATCAGCCTCCTTCACAGGGCTTGGCTCAGGGCACAGGGGATAAGGCAAACAAACACAGCGCTTAGCAACCCAGATCAGAGTGCCTGTGAGGGGTCTGATAACCACAAAGGCACAAGTGGGGGCGCCGTGCAGGGGCTCCGGAGGGGCAAAGCTGCCACTGGAGTGCTGCCTGACAGAAGAGGAACTGGGACCGGAGGAAGGAGCCATGGAGACCCTGTTGGACAGGACTGTCATCCAGGAGATACTCTGACCCCAAACCCGGACCCGTTGGGTCTCGCAGCACAACGGTCCAATATCATTCCATGCTGCAGTAAGCTACAGGGTTGGAGTCAATTCCATTTCAATTCAGGAGGTAAACTGAGTGTAAATGGAATTGACCCCAACACTTGTACAGTAGGTCACATACCGCACATCCTCAGTCCAGATGTTTTGCTCTTCACACCCATCCGTCATCTCTGCAGGTGGCACCAGACAGACGGTGTGAACTTCCTTCAGGCCAGGAGACACCATTATCTGCTGAAGTGGCATTGTTGCCGTGCAGTGTGCTGTCACACGTGCAGTATCACCTGCCAAGACACGGCCATCTGATAGGCTTGGCCGGGGAACGATGCCAGAGTGTTCCCCTGGAGAGGAAAAGAGAAACACATAGGCATATATGTGAGATGAACCTCAGGAAGATTACATAGGTACTGTATATTAACCATACTGTCTGCTGTTAATCATTTACCCCCCCCCCGTTCCTCAATACTGTCTGTCACACTAAGTATCATGATCTCAAAATGTTTATGAAACCTATGCACAGACTAGGCAGGCAGAGGAGGTCAACTTCACCGCTCATACTAAAGCCCATTAGGATTTAACCTTTGTCTACAAGAGACAACCTCATCACTGGGTACATAGTGTGCCTTGATTTGCCTGCCTGCTTGCCTGCCTGTCTCTGCCTGTCTGTCTCTGTCTCTGCCCGTCTGCCAGGCATAGGGGGCATGTTGTCCCAGCTTGTGTCCTCTGCTGGGCGGGCAGAGCGGGGAGGTCCCTGGCACAGCTGGTCCTGGCCAGGGGGAGAGAGAGAGAGGAGGGAGAGAGAGAGGAGGGAGAGAGAGAGAAAGAGGAGGGAGAGCCCCTTGAACAGGTGGCCATTTCTACAAGGCAGGACCTGGGAGAGGAGAGCAGCCCCAGATCTACTTCCTGCTTTGCGGCTTGGCTGGCCGTGGGGCTACAGCAGACGGCCCCACAGAACTCTCTCTCTCTCTCCTTGACAGTACACACATCATGCAGGCACAGAGAAGAGTGGAAGAGAAAATAGAAAGAATGAGAGGATGGATGCAAAGGGGAAGGCTGAGGGAGTTTATGGTGAAATGCAATCTTCTGTCATAGAGCTACTACATGGGCAAGGGGAGTCTTTTGACCCCATAGTTCACCATCATACCTCTGTGCAACGACTTTAATAAGAAACAAAGCCATTTACTATAATGAATGTGCTTCATCTCTGTTAAGACTTTCAACTAAAGCACTTTACCCCTCCTTTATCATAGTGTTATTAATGAGATCAAGGTCTCATCTCTCCCTTCCTCATAGTGTTGTTGTTTACAGATAGGATCCCCTTCCTTCTAATTGCCCTTGTCGGCTCCACTTCAAGGCTCTCACAGAAGGAGACAGTGTGCAGTGCACATTATGGACCTCTGGCTCATATATCCTACGCTGCAATATTTAGACCTCCTCTCCAAAAATCAATTCAATGAGATGGTCTTTGGCTTCATTTGTTATTTCAGTATTGATTAGTGTTACAGTTATGTGCGCAATGTCTTGCCAATTAAGGAGAGTTAATAGATTTTTTTTCGTCACAAAGGATGGATTGAATTGGATTATGCAAAGCAGATCAAATAAAAGGACTCCCTAGCCTCACCTCTATGTCTAAAATACTGTTTTTAATGAGGAGCAGGGTACTACAAAGGAAAGACACGTACCACCACTCCTGCTACTGTAGTCCAATGTGTTATTATTGCCTCTGATTTAAATGTAATGCTTATAAATAATATCCACAGAAAGGTCCCAATACAAATCTAAAACACTGGCTTTCATGTGTAGTAATAATGTTAAATAGAAAACACATAGTAACATAGCATATTTCAATAGACGTACTGTATGTAAGACTAGAAATAGTAGCCTTAAGAAAACTCCTACTGTGGGTGCAGCTGAGTTCCTAGTGGATAAAAGTAATTTGTAAAATACTTTGAAAATACTTGAATCAAAAGGTAGGGTTGCAATGCTAGCGGTAAACTACCAAAGTTACCAGACCATTCAGTAATTTTGGTCATTCAATCTATGGCAATCTATTGTAACTTTGGTAATTTAGACTCAGCAAATCTTCCAACGATTGACTTTTCTTCATAACTACCACCAGTTTGACACCAAAACATTGACAACAAAAACATAGACGTAGTAAAATAAATATTAAGGATATTATTAAAGACAGTACAGTATGAAGGCTAAAAATGCTTCTCCAATAGAAATCCCCGGTCACACTTATAGGCAATGATATGGCGACATTGGCTAGCTAAGCTCATGCGTAGAATCACATCATCAGGTTTAACATGCTGACCACACCGCTCTCGTCGCTCAAGCGTTGCAAAATAAGTGTACACATGTTATTCAATCATTGCACCCACACTGCTTGCGCACACCAACCAGCATCTGCGTTGCCAAGCTTTAAAATAGTAGTCAGTTCTATTTGTGACGCTGAACGCGGTGCAAGTCCTGCCTCTCCCATCTACTCATTGGTTTATAGAAGCATATATCCACGTGCCATCTCCTCATTGGTTATACACACATGGGCGATTGAAAGATGAACTGAGGTCGGTCGGTTGTGGTAATACACCTTATTATGAAAGTTAGATGCCAGTCGCCATATAAAGTCCAAAGAAGAAAAAGCCTGGAAGGAGGAGAGATGACTAGAAACTATTTGGTTGACTGTTTTATGTGTGGATTAATTGTCGGAGTAGAGGACCATGTGCATTTCAGGTACAAAAAGAACTCAGTGTTTATATCCCAGGACAAATTAGGTAGCAACAGCAAGCTAGCTAAATAGGACAAATTAGGTAGCAACAGCAAGCTAGCTAAATAGGACAAATTAGGTAGCAAGTGCAAGCTAGCTAGCCAAATTACCATAAATGTTTAATGCTTTTTGACCTGTCACCAAATTAATATAATTGGTTCAGAGTTTGTTTTGATATTTCAACCTGCGTGTCGTGATCGCGTTTGGGTGTGGGGGACAAAATCAACTTGCGAACGATGGCGCATGCAGATACATGTGCCGGGTTTGGGCATGGTGTAAAACTGCTTCTCCAATAGAAATCCCCGATCACACTTGTAGGCGATGTCATGGCGACGTTGGCTAGCTAAGCTCATGCATAGAATCAAGTCATCGGGTCTAATAGTCGCCAAACTGCACATGTGCAGGCCATCAAATCAAAGGCACTCCTTCGATATGAAGTTGTTTTTTGACAAAAAATGAAAACGTGTCAAACTTTAACACGGTTGGAGTAATAACATGTTCATTAGCTCAAACCTTTGCCCCAGTCTGAGGTCCTGAGCACCCGGATCTCTCTCTACTTTGCTCCGTTCATCTTTGCCTCAATCTTGACTAGTCTTCCAGTCCCTGCCGCTGAAAAACATACCCACAGCATGATGCTGCCACCACCATGCTTCACAGTAGGAATGGTGCCAGGTTTTCTCCAGATGTGACGCTTGGCATTCAGGCCAAATAGTTTAATCTTGGTTTCATCAGACCAGAGAATCTTGTTTCTCATGGTCTGAGAGTCTTTCGGTTACTTATGGCAAACTCTAAGCGGGCTGTCATGTGCATTTTACTGAGGAGTAGCTTCCGTCTGGTCACTCTACCATAAAGGCCTGATTGGTGGAGTGCTATTGAGCATGGTTGTCCTTCTGGAAGGTTCTCCTGTCTCCACAGAGGAACTCTAGAGCTCTGTCACAGTGACCATTGGGTTCTTGGAGGGCCTTACAGGAGCATGGAGGGCCTTACAGGTTTGACAAAATCACCTTACATCTTTTCAGTTTGATCAACTTATATACACTGAACAAAAATATAAACACAACATGCAACAATTTCAAAGGTTTTACTGAGTTACAGTTCATTTAAGGAAATCTGTCAATTTAAATCAATTCATTAGGCCCTAATCTATGGATTTCAGAAAACCAGTCAGTATCTGGTGTGACCACCATTTTCCTCATGCAGTGCAACACATCTTCTTCACATTGAGTTGATCAGGCTGTTGATTGTGGCCTGTGGAATGTTGTCCCACTCCTCTTCAATGGCTGTGTACAGTTTCTGGATGTTGGTGGAACTGAAACACGCTGTGGTACAAGTCGATCCAGAGCATCCCATCAGCTTCCAGGAATTGTGTACAGATCCTTGCAACATGGGGCTGTGCATTATCATGCAGAAACATGAGGCGATGACGTCGGATGAATGGCATGACAATGGGCCTCACGATCTCATCACAGTATCTGTCACGCCTTGGTCTTAGTATTTTGTGTTTTAGTTAATTAGTTGGTCAGGCCAGGGTGTGACATGGGTTTATGTTTGTTGCATTTCTTAGTGGGATTTTTTAGTTATTGGGATTGTGGCTGATTAGGGGTGTGTGTTGCATAGGTTTGGCTGCCAGAGGCGGTTCTCAATCAGAGTCAGGTGATTCTCGTTGTCTCTGATTGGGAACCGTATTTAGGTAGCCTGGGTTTCACTTTGTATTTCGTGGGTGATTGTTCCTGTCTCTGTGTAGTGTTCACCAGATAGGCTGTAATAGGTTTCACATTCCGTTTTGTTGTTTTTTGTATTTTTAAGTTATTTCGTGTATCGTCATTTGTTCCATTAAAGAACATGAGTAACCAACACGCTGCATTTCGGTCCGACTTTCTTTCGACAAACGAAGAACGCAGTTACAGAATCACCCACCACACACGGACCGAGCAGCGTGTTAACAGGCAGCTGGAGCAGCGAAGGGAGGACATTATGGACAGCGGAGGATTGGAGTATACGACGTGGGAATAAATAGACAGGTGGGCGGCCGACCCAGAGAGAGTGCCAGAGCCCGCCTGGGATTCGCTGGAGCAGTGCGAAGAGGGCTATAGGATAATGGAGTCGAAAAGAGTGACACGGCGGCGCAGAGCGAAACCAGAAAATCAGCCCCAAAAAGTTATTGGGAGGGGGCTCAGAGGGAGAGTGGCTGAGTCAGGAGACAGACCAGGAGGAGACCAGGAGGAGACCAGAACCGGTGTTGGAGGTGAGCGAAGCAGAGACTGTGAAGGAGTTAATGGGGAAATTGGAGGAGAGAGTAATGAGGGAGTTGCTAGTTTGGTGCTTTAGGTATAAGATTCGTCCGACGGAGCGTGTCAGGGATTTAATGGCACCTGGGTCAGCGCTCCATACTAGTCCTGAGGTGCGTGTTAGTCGGCTGGTGAAAAATGTGCCAGCCTCACGCACTAGGCCTCCTGTGTACCTACCTAGCCTTGCACGTCCTGTGCCAGTCCTGCTCTCAGGCTCTCCAGTACACCTTCACGGTCCAGTCCATCCTGTGCCACCTTCACACACCAGTCCTCCGATGGTAGCTCCCCGCACCAGGCTTCCTGTGCGTGTCCCCGATCCAGTACCACCAGTTCCAGTACCACGCACCAGGCCTTCACTGTTCAGCGCAGCCAGCGCTTTCTCCCTCTCCTGCGCTGTCGGAGTCTCACGCCTGTTCAGCGTTTCTAGAGCCTTCCTCCTCTACAGCGCTGCCAATCTGCAAGGAGCTGCCAGTCTGCAAGGAGCTGCCAGTCTGCAAGGAGCTGCCAGTCTGCAAGGAGCTGCCAGTCTGCAAGGAGTTGCCAGTCTGCATGGAGTTGCCAGTCTGCATGGAGTTGCCAGTCTGCATGGAACAGTCAGAGCTGTCAGTCTGCAAGAAGCCGCCAGAGCTGTCAGTCTGCATGGAGCAGCCAGAGCCGCCAGTCAGCATGGAGCAGCCAGAGCCGCCAGTCAGCATGGAGCAGCCAGAGCCGTCAGTCAGCATGAAGCAGCCAGAGCCGTCAGTCTGCCAGACTCTTCCAGATCTGCCAGTCAGCCAGACTCTTCCAAATCTGCCAGTCAATCAGACTCTTCCAGATCTGCCAGACAGCCAGACTCTTCCAGATCTGCCAGTCAGCCAGACTCTTCCAGATCTGCCAGTCAGCCAGACTCTTCCAGATCTGCCAGTCAGCCAGACTCTTCCAGATCTGCCAGTCAACCAGACTCTTCCAGATCTGCCAGTCAACCAGACTCTTCCAGATCTCCTATTCAGCCAGACTCTTCCAGATCGGCCAGTCAGCCAGACTCTTCCAGATCTGCCAGTCAGCCAGACTCTTCCAGATCTGCCAGTCAGCCAGACTCTTCCAGATCTGCCAGTCAGTCAGACTCTTCCAGATCTGCCAGTCAGCCAGACTCTTCCAGATCTGCCAGTCAGCCAGACTCTTCCAGATCTGCCAGACTCTTCCAGATCTGCCAGTCAGCCAGACTCTTCCAGATCTGCCAGACAGCCAGACTCTTCCAGATCTGCCAGTCAGCCAGACTCTTCCAGATCTGCTAGTCAACCAGACTCTTCCAGATCCGCCAGTCAGCCAGGATCTGCCGGATTCAACTGCCTGGCTGAGCTTCCTCTCAGTACTGGGCTTCCTCTCAGTCCCGGGCTGCCCCTCAGTCCCGGGCTGCCCCTCAGTTCCGAGCTGCCCCTCAGTCCCGAGCTGCCCCTCAGTCCCGAGCTGCCCCTCAGTCCCGAGCTGCCCCTCAGCCACGAGCTGCTCCTCAGTTCAGTGGGGTTCTGGGTGAGGACTATTTGGCCATGGTCGGCGGCGAGGGTGGATCATCCCAGGACGCGAAGGGGAGGAACTATGACATTTATGGAGTGGGGTCCACGTCCCGAGCCGGAACCGCCACCATGGACAGACGCCCACCCGGACCCTCCCTATGGTTTTGAGGTGCGTCCGGGAGTCCGCACCTTGGGGGGGGGGGGGGGGTTCTGTCAGGCCTTGGTCTTAGTATTTTGTGTTTTAGTTAATTAGTTGGTCATTCCAGGGTGTGACATGGGTTTATGTTTGTTGTATTTCTTAGTGGGGTTTTTTAGTTATTGGGATTGTGGCTGATTAGGGGTGTGTTGCATAGGTTTGGCTGCCTGAGGCGGTTCTCAATCAGAGTCAGGTGATTCTCGTTGTCTCTGATTGGGAACCGTATTTAGGTAGCCTGGGTTTCACTTTGTATTTCGTGGGTGATTGTTCCTTTCTCTGTGTAGTGTTCACCAGATAGGGTGTAATAGGTTTCACATTCCGTTTTGTTGTTTTTTGTATTTTTAAGTTATTTCGTGTATCGTCATTTGTTCCATTAAAGAACATGAGTAATCAACACGCTGCATTTCGGTCGGACTTTCTTTCGACAAACAAAGAACTCCGTTACAGTATCTCTGTGCATTCAAATTGTCATTGATAAAATGCAATTGTGTTCGTGGTGCGTAGCTTATGCCTGCCCATACCATAACCCCACCGCCACCATGGGGCACTCTGTTCACAACGTTAACATTAGCAAACTACTCGCCTACACGATGCCAAACAAGCTGGCTGCCTTCTGCCCGGTACAGTTGAAACCGGGATTCATCCGTGAAGAGCACACTTCTCCAGTGAACCAGTGGCCATTGAAGGTGAGCATTTGCCCACAGAACTGAAGTCAGTTACGACGCCGAACTGCAGTCACGTTAAGACTCTTGTGAGGATGATGAGCACACAGATGAGCATCCCTGAGACGGTTTCTGACAGTTTGTGCAGAAATTCTTTGGTTGTGCAAACCCACAGTTTCATCAGCTGTCCGGGTGGCTGGTCTCAGACGATCCTGCAGGTGAAGATGCCGGATGTGGAGGTCCTGGACTGGCACGCTTACATATGGTCTGCAGTTGTGGTGTCGGCTGGACGCACTGCCAAATTCTGCCAAGCAACGTTGGAGGCGGTTTATGGTAGAGAAATGAACATTAAATTATCTGGCAACAGCTCTAGTAGACATTCCAGCAGTCAGCCAGCCAATTGCACGTTCCCTCAAAACTTGCAACATCTGTGGCTTTGAGTTGTATGACAAAACTGCACATTTTAGAGTGGCCTTTTATTGTCCCCAGCACAAGGTGCACCTGTGTAATGATCATGCCGTTTAATCAGCTTCTTGATATGCCACACCTGTCAGGTGGATGGATTATCTTGGCAAAGAAGAAATGCTCACAAACAGGGATGCAAACTAATTTGTGCACAAGATTTGAGAGATCTTTTATTTCAGCTCATTAAACATGGGACCAACACTTTACATGTAGTGATTATATTTTTGTTCAGTGTACTTACTTTTGTAGCTCTTGATAAGAAGTTCATGTTCAGTTGGAATTTAGACCGAAAGGATTTGACAAATGTGATTGGTTGACAATATGACATTAGCCTTGCTCTGCACAGAATATCAGATCTCAACAACGATTGGAGAAGTGTTTAACATCACCAGTACCACATCCTAATGATATACATCTTGTCAAAAGCGCACCGTGACTGCAAACAGAGATCTGTATATAATGATGAGATGCTTATGTCTCCACCCTAACAATGGGAGTCAGGCAAAAAGCTTAGATCCCGCATTGGGCTTATTTTGGACAGATTTTGGCGAGTGAAACCTCTCGCTTCACCTCTTCCTCTCTGCTGCAAAATTGACAGGTTGGAATGCCTGACTGAAAAACGGAACAAATCAACCTTTTTAGTAAATTACTTGTTAGAATTTCTTTTAGAAAATGAGGGACATGATTGTTTTGTTGCGGGACAAAGGACCATGTGGTCACCCTAGTGATAAGGCCAGACGGTGGTCCAGAGATGATTACAGACACCTGTGATAATCTGAAGTACCCAAAAGGGCCACTAGATGTCTGATAGATTATATAAAATCCCTGAGAGATACCAACATTCTTGTAGTTTACTGGTAAAATGAGAAGGTTTCCAGTAATATACCCTCCCTTTGCAACCCTAATTAATAGGCTGTCAGACTTTGAGGGAAGACTTTCATACCAGTAACCTGAATGTGAAAGTGTTCATACCTGGGCAACGAGAAAGAGGGAGAGGGGATCATTCATTCAGCCCTGTCTTTAAAATAAAAACAGGTGTCTCTCTGTTTGGAAATTCTACAATGACCTTTATGGAGAGTCTCCTCTGATGAAATATTCATGGAGCCGGTACACAATATGTCATAGAGGCTAGCGGCCTAATTGGCTGCGGTTACATTCTGACTGGGGGTGTCTCTTTTCTCTCGGTCTCATTGTCTGCCGTCTGCATCGAGCTGGGTCCTGCTCTCCTGTCTAAGTGGTCTGGTCTCTGTGAAAAGCACATCTGAGGACTAGCGTGGGTTCATATCCTGCAGACAGACAGATTCTCTCTTCTAATGACAGCCACGTAAGAAAAAAATGATCAAAAGTAAGTCTTTCAAGCGTCTGGTCATGTCATGACAACCAAGTCCAAATAAATGAATGTGACAATGGGTGTGTAAATATATGTATCCATGTTTCATTTTCATGTTTCATTTGTTTCACAGGTATACATTGTGATGGGTGCCGTAGTCAAAATGTTGTCTTGCCCGACCCAAGCCTCTGTGTCCCTGTAGGAAGTCGTTCGGGGATCAAATCAAATCAAATGTTATTTGTCACATGCCCCGAATACAACAGGTGTACAGTTACAGTGAAATGCTTACTTACAAACCCTTAACCAACAATGCAGTTATACGAAAAATAAGTGTTAATAAGTGAAAGTATTTACTAAAATAAACTGAAGTAAAAAATAAAGAAAATAAAAAATAGAAAAAGAAATAGAAAAATGACTAATAATTAAATATCAGCAGTAAATAACAGTAGCGAGGCTGTATACAGGGGGTACCGGTACAGAGTCAATGTACGGGGGCACAGGTGAGTCGAGGTAATTTAAGTAATATGTACATGTACGTAGGTGGAGGTGTAGTGACTATGCATAGATAATAAACAGAGACTAGCAGCAGTGTAAAAATGGGGGTGGGGCAGGGGTCAATGCAAATAGTCTGGGTAGCCATTTCATTAGCTGTTCAGAAGTCTCATGGCTTGGGGGTAGAAACTGTTGGCGCTCCGGTACCGCTGGCCGTGCGGTAGCAGAGAGAACAGTCTATGACTAGGGTGGCTTTTTAGGGCCTTCATGCCACTGCCTGGTATAGAGATCCTAGATGGTAGCTTGGCCCCAGTGATGTATTCGTCGGTACACACCACCCTCTGTAGTGTCTTGCGGTTAGAGGCTGAGCAGTTTCCATACCAGGCGGTGATGCAACCAGTCAGGATGCTCTCGATGGTGCAGCTGTAGAACTTTTTGAGGATCTGAGGACCCAGGACAAATCTTTTCATTCTGCTGAGGGGGAACAGGCATTGTCGTGCCCTCTTCACGACTGTCTTGGTGTGTTTGGACCACGATCGTTTGTTGGTGATGTGGACACCAAGGAACTTGAAGCTCTCAACCTGCTCCACTACAGCCCCGTCGATGAGAATGGGGGCGTGCTCGGCCCTCCTTTTCCTGTAGTCCACGATCATCTCCTTGATCATGTTGAGGGAAATGTGTTATCCTTGCACCACACTGCCAGGTCTCTGACCACCTGCCTATAGGCTGTCTCATTGTGATCATCGGAAAACTTAATGATGGTGTCGGAGTCGTGCTTGGCCATACAGTCATGGGTGAACAGAGTACAAGAAGGGACTGAGCACGCACCCCTGAGGGGCCCTTGTTTTGAGGATCAGTGTGGCAATGTGTTGTTACCTACCCTTACCACCTGGGGATGGCCCGTCTGGAAGTCCAGGATCCAGTTGCAGAGGGAGGTGTTTAGTCCTAGGGTCCATAGCTTAGTGATGAGCTTGGAGGGCATGATGGTGTTGAATACTGAGGTGTAGCCAATGAATAGCATTCTCACATAGGTGTTCCTTTCGTCCAGGTGGGAAAGGGCCGTGTGGAGTGCAATAGAGATTGTGTCATCTGTGGATCTGTTGCGGCTAGGGTGGGTCTTGGAGTGGGTCTAGGGTTTCTGGGATAATGGTGTTGATGTGAGCCATGACCAGCATTTCAAAGCACTTCATGGCTACAGACGTTAGTGCTACGGGTCGGTAGACATTTAGGCAGGTTACCTTGGTGTTCTTGGGCACAGGGATTTGGTGGTCTGCTTGAAACATTTTGGTATTACAGACTTGGTCAGGGACAGGTTGAAAATGTCAGTGAAGACACTTGCCAGTTGATCAGCGCATGCTTGGAGTACACGTCCTGGTAATCCCGTCTGTGAATGTTGACCTGTCTTACTCATATTGGCTACCTTTAAACAGGTCAACATTCACAAGGGGTTAACCTACCTCCTCCTCCCTCCCTGCCAGTCCTTCCTGGCATTGTGAGTGAGCGTGATGGCACTCAGAATGTGTGTCTCCGTGTGTCTCTGTGCCCCTTGGTGGGCTGTCATCACTCCCTGGCATTGGGAACACAGCACAGCTGCAGGGGAACCGCTCAGCAGGGGACCTTCGTTTCCATCTGTCTCCTATTCAGGGTGGCACCTATTTAGAGCAGCTCAGCGGCTGTGCATGCCATGAGCCATGAGAGGCAGGGAGGGAGGGAGCGCTCGAGAGTGATGGAGAGAGAGACAGGGAGAGAGGGAGAGGGAGAAAGGGAGAGAGGGAGAGGGAGAAAGGGAGAGAGAGAAAGGGAGAGAGGGAGACAGGGAGAGGGAGAAAGGGAGAGAGGGAGAGGGAGAAAGGGAGAGAGAGAAAGGGAGAGAGAGAAAGGGAGAGAGGGAGAGGGAGACAGAGGGAGAGGGAGACAGGGAGAGAGGGAGAGGGAGAAAGGGAGAGAGGGAGAGGGAGAAAGGGAGAGAGGGAGACAGGGAGACAGGGAGAGAGGGAGAGGGAGACAGGGAGAGGGAGACAGGGAGAGAGGGAGAGGGAGAAAGGGAGAGAGGGAGAGGGAGACAGGGAGAGAGGGAGAGGGAGAGGGAGAGAGGGAGACAGGGAGAGAGGGAGAGAGAGACAGGGAGAGAGGGAGAGGGAGAGAGTGAGAGGGAGACAGGGAGAGAGGGAGAGAGAGACAGGGAGAGAGGGAGAGGGAGACAGGGAGAGAGAGGGAGAGGGAGACAGGGAGAGAGGGAGAGAGAGACAGGGAGAGGGAGACAGGGGGAGAGGGAGACAGGGAGAGAGGGAGAGGGAGACAGGGAGAGAGGGAGAGGGAGAAAGGGGGAGAGGGAGACAGGGAGAGAGGGAGAGAGAGACAGGGAGAGAGGGAGAGAGAGACAGGGAGAGAGAGAGACAGGGAGAGAGAGGGAGACAGGGAGAGAGGGAGAGAGAGACAGGGAGAGAGGGAGAGGGAGACAGGGAGAGAGGGAGAGGGAGACAGGGAGAGAGGGAGAGAGAGACAGGGAGAGGGAGACAGGGGGAGGGGGAGACAGGGAGAAAGGGAGAGAGGGAGAGGGAGACAGGGAGAGAGGGAGACAGGGAGAGAGGGAGAGAGAGAGACAGGGAGAGAGAGAGAGACAGGGAGAGAGGGAGACAGGGAGAGAGGGAGAGGGAGACAGGGAGAGTGTGAGAGGGAGACAGGAGGAGAAAAGGGGGAAGGAACTATAGGAGACTACACCTGTGCTAGTTGTGGTTTTACCCCCACTGCTTGTTAGACGTCAGGTTGCCTATAAAAGCTATACTATGAAGTTGTTTGCCAACTGGGGCACTTGGTTTATGGCAAACAGACATAATGAGCAAAATAAAAACACTGAACATTGAATCAAAATGTTTCCTCTGCACATTACACTCTTAGAAAAAACGGTGCCATCTAGAACCTAAAAGGGTTCTCCTATGGGTACAGCAGAAGAACCCCTTTGGAACCCTTTTTTCTAAGAGTGTAGGCTAGAACAAGTAAATGCCAATATCACAGTTGAATTGCTATTTGTCTTGTAGTGCTGCTTTTTTATGAAAATTGTCACTCAGAAAATAGTATATGGGATAAGCATCTGTTATCTATAACATGTTAACATTTACGGTCTGCTTGCATATAATAACATGGTCACCATAACATTCTCTGCAAATATACATCAGTGGCTGCATGTGCTTGTGTGGTGAGTGGGTATGTGTGTATGAGAACGCGCTTAATTTAGCAGGTGCTCTTTGACAGTTCTTGAACGTGCGCCAAGTCTGCTGTAAAAAAAAAACTAAAAAAAACTCAGCATGCATCTGTGTGGGGCTGCGCTGTGACAGATGGGGACGGTTTAACTTATAGAGTTCGGTTAAGATCCGGAGGTTTCTGGGGCTGTCTGTGCCAAGCAGGTGCACATAAACACACCACAGAGAGGATGGAGGAGCCTCAGCTGCCACATTTCGATGGGCTATTTAGGAGATGTCCATAGACTACTGTATATACACTGCCAAGGCTATAAGCTCAGGGAAATCCTCTTCTATAGCTCTCTGTGTCCCCGACAAACACTCTCACAATATCCTCCCGTACTGTACAAGACAGAAAGATAGGCCATCGTAGTGGAATCATACCTCCAAGCTGACAATTAACTGACGAGAACTAATATGCACCATCTGTCAAACCTACAGAGAACATAAAATAGAGGAAATTATTTTACGTTATACGGACCTGGAAAAAAATCTGGGGAATCCCTAACCTTTCACCAACAGTGTCACGGATATGAACACCTAAAAACAAACAGTGTGACGTAGTACAGAAACAGAATCAGTGTTCCCAGAGTCCCCAGCCAGCCACAGTGTTCCCAGAGTCCCCAGCCAGCCACAGTGTTCCCAGAGTCCCCAGCCAGCCACAGTGTTCCCAGAGTCCCCAGCCAGCCACAGTGTTCCCAGAGTCCCCAGCCAGCCACAGTGTTCCCAGAGTCCCCAGCCAGCCACAGTGTTCCCAGAGTCCCCAGCCAGCCACAGTGTTCCGTACAGTGTGTACCTGCGGCAGGAAAAACCCAAGTAAGGACTAAAGGTGAGCGGTTCATCCACTCTGAAGTGACCAGGTGTCTGGCAGGAGGACTTTCCACCATCTGGCTGCTTCCCTCTCTCTTTATCTCTCTCTCTCTGCAGTCATGAGGCTTGTTAGACTTACTCCTGATGCAAAAGGTGAAAAGTTCCTCTCGGCTTGTCTATATTTTATTTTACCCCATTTTCTCCCCAATTGGTAGTTACAGTCTTGTCCCATCACTGCAACTCCCTTATGGACTCGGGAGAGGCGAAGGTCGAGAGCCATGAGTCCTCCGAAACACAACCCTGCCAAGCAGCACTGCTTCTTGACACACTTCTTGCTTAACCCAGAAGCCAGTGTGTCGGAGGAAACACAGTGCAGCTGGTGGCCAAAGTCGGCGTGCATGCACCCTGCCCGCCACAAGAAGTCGCTAGAGTGTGATGGGACAAGGACATCCCGGCCCGGCCAAACCCTGCCCTAACCCGGGCGACGCTGGGCCAATTGTACGCCGCCCCATGGGTCTCCCGGTCGCAGCCGGCTGCGACACAGCCCGGGATCGGACCCAGCTCTGTAGTGGCGCCTCAAGCACTGCGATGCAGTGCCTTAGACTGCTGCGCCACTCAGGAGGGCCCCTCTCTGCCTGTTTTTAAAGCGACAGGACAGATTTTTGAGGATGAGCACGCATTACCAGAGATGAGACCACAACTCCGGTTTCAGAAAATGAGAAGGGAAATGTAAACAAAAATAGAAAGAGAGAATCTTTCATCTGAAATAAGGCTGGTATATTTAATGACTTTCCACCAGATTTGTTATCAAAAGTCCTACTTTTCCCTTCTGATGATTCATGGGTAAAGTGATAATTAGCGCTTGTCCGTCCTCCTGCTGTGTTTTAATTTGGGGAGAGAGGCCTGCGTGTCGCTGATATAAGGATCTCTCTGACACGGCTAGTCTAGCCTGCTACATCTGTGAGCTGCGAGCAACAGCCGCTGCGGAAGATAAGGCCAGACTAGCCGCTCGCCCAACACTCCACGCAGCGCTCCACCATCTCCTCGCTCCGGTCCCCTCCCCAGTCCCATGACCTTATCTGTGGAGAGAAAGCACCGCTTGGTCACGATAGCACCTGCCAGGGCCAGAACTGGGCCAAAGTGATTATGTGGGAATCATTATCTCACTCCCCCCCGCAAAAAAAATATTTTATACCTGCCAACATCTGAGAGTAGGGGAGGCAGGCAGGGGCCTCCTCAGCCTAACACACAGGAGCATGCACATACACACTAATCCAATTGGGGCCATCTTCTCCTTCTCAGAAGGCAATCCCAGGGTTTGATTTGAGAACATACTGTTACTCAGCGATTTCCTTTGGTCTACACATGTTAACTCGCTGCACTGACATGTAGCCATGGAGAGGGTCAGTATGATGAGAGGTTTAGGAGCGAGAAATGCTGGACACACCTACATACAGTACATATAAGCAAGAAACAATTCCAACTTCGGTACATGTATTCATTCCACTGAATACTACATGGATGCAGATTCCATCAGATTGCATGATGTCATTGGGAGAATCTTGAATATGCTAACAAATTATTTTTGATGCTGTATTTTTACCCAAAATAATCTTCAATCTTAGTGCACAGTTGAGTCAGGGAAGGCTCTCTAACATAGAGAGCACCGAGAATACAAAAAGGAAATGAAACCAACTGACTGTCAAGCCATAATTTCATAGTTTCCAAAGTCCCAAATGTGTCGCATGATTGAACACTGCCCTTCACCCCACACACCCGTTACTCTCACATCCACTCTGCTGTCCACCATCTGTGTACTGGTTTCACTCTGACAGACAGATGGACGGCACATCTGTGTGCTCACATCCCCTCTACTTCTGTCCCAGCTACAACACCCCGTGTGATCTGCTCTGTGGGTCAGAGGGGTCCCAGCTGTACCCTCTCTGTCATTACACAGAGGAACCCCTGTTACTGATTTTACCTCCCGGCCCTGCTGGAGCGTTCACACACACATACGCACGCACGCACACACACGCACGCACACGCACGCACGCACGCACGCACGCACACACACACACACACACACACACACACACACACACACACACACACACACACACACACACACACACACACACACACACACACACACACCACTGGGACACCAGAACTGAGAGGCCAGGGCAGGGGGACACTTGACGTCTGGACTGACAGAACCACAGTAAGGGAGGACAGGACCCTCGGTATCTAACCAGGGGGTGAAACAACACCCCTAAGGACAGCGTCAGGGGGGCAGAGCTATCCATAGGGTTCAAAGTAAGTTGGGGGTAGGGCTGGCTGGGCGGAGGGAAGGAGAGGTGGAGTGAAGGGTGTAGGGAGGAAGTGTTAGGAACAGGAGGAGCCCTGTCTGTGTCCGGAGGGAAAGGGAAGACAGCGCTGCCCGGCCTGGCCACAGACACAGCTGGTTCCTGCCAGAGGAAGCCCCAACGGAGGCCGAGGCCTGGTGTCGACCGCTATCACAACCCAGCAGCACTGTTTACCTTCCCCTGGGGAACCACCCTTTCACACGGCGGGGTCGGGACACACAGACACACACCCACACTGTTACAGTTGCACTCAGTCCCGGCTCACACGGGCGCCACTGCTCTGCTTTCACTGTGTGGACTAGAGGAGGGTTCAGGCCAGTGCACTGCCCCTCAGCCGGAACAACGAGGAAACGAGGAGCCACGAGGCTAGCTGACCTTCCCCTGCCACTCACACACACACACACACACACTGTTACCTCACACACTCCTGTTGAGTGAGTCGGAGAAAGAGAAGGGGAGAGAGAGACTACTGGGTGGAGAGAAAGAGTATCGGATAATTACACAAGTCTGGTGGCGCCGCGATCCATCTGAGGTGACGTGTCGTGGACGGGAAGAAAGTACGAGGTAAAGGAAGAGTCATTTGAAGACTGTTAGCTGCATAAAGTAAAAAGGAAGGGGAACTTTAAAGAAAGTCTTGTTCGAGTGGGAGGAAGAAGAAGTCGAGTACAAAAAGACATCTCTCTCTGTCTGGCAGCCATGTGATCTGGCTGTGCTGGGCTCATGTTCTAATCATGAGAGCAAGAGGACTCACTCTGTGATCTCCCCAGGCCTGGATGAGTCAGTCAGTCAGTGGGTCAGTCAGTCAGTCTGTCAGTCGGTAAGCACCCTAAGCACACAGGAGAAAGGACATCGACCCTCCGGTCTACACACAGAGAAAGTGACTTGTGTGGTTTAGTGTGTCCCCTGTCCCGTCGAGAGCACTAGAAACACACAGAGGACAGGACAGCGTTGTGGATTACTGCTGTGGGGAGGGGGGATGCAGAGTATGGCCGCCGAGGTCCACCTGGAGCGACAGAGGAGGTCTGACCTACGGAGAGCCTCAACCTCAGCCTCCACCTCGGCCAATTTGACCTCTCCTCCCAGGGTTCCCACGGTGATGCTGACCAGTCACAGGGGGACGCTGTGCAGACGGACCTCTCACAGGCTGGAATCTGGCAACCCCAACCTGGCAACCAGGAGCCACCGCACAGCCAACCAAGGTAGGTGGTGATCCTTTTCTGTGTTATGAGAAGTACTACAGGCTGTGCCTCTGTTGGCAGTGCGCTACAGTGACGAGTGATTGTGGAGAAACTCCTGCTGTCACTTCTCCTCATTACGTTGGAGTGATTGATGTGTAATCAGGTTGCGTTGAGTTAGCGCCACATGCTCCAGACAAGACATGGAAATTAGCTTCCTACTGTAGCTTCTGTAACTATGGTGAAACGTATAAAAATAAATTGTCATTTGATTTTCAAGGTCAAAGCAGACCCCAACTTGTTTTCATTACTGAAAGCATAGTTTGCTGTCAAAACCCTACACTGTAAAGACATTGGAAGTCAGTGGCACATATGTCCAAGTGGACGGGGAGGGAAAGGGGTTCAGGCTGGTGAGGACCTTAGGATGGGGACTTCCCTCTGGGCTTCCTGAGGGGCTAGGGGGAGGGTGGAAGGGTAGGGGAGGGTGGAAGGGTAGGGGAGGGTGGAAGGCTAGGGGGAGGGTGGAAGGGTAGGGGAGGGTGGAAGGGTAGGGGAGGGTGGAAGGGTAGGGGAGGGTGGAAGGCTAGGGGGAGGGTGGAAGGGTAGGGGAGGGTGGAAGGGTAGGGGAGGGTGGAAAGGTAGGGGAGGGTGGAAGGCTAGGGGAGGGTGGAAGGCTAGGGGGAGAGTGGAAGGGTAGGGGAGGGTGGAAGGCTAGGGGAGGGTGGAAGGCTAGGGGGAGGGTGGAAGGGTAGGGGAGGGTGGAAGGGTAGGGGAGGGTGGAAGGCTAGGGGGAGGGTGGAAGGCTAGGGGGAGAGTGGAAGGGTAGGGGAGGGTGGAAGGCTAGGGGAGGGTGGAAGGCTAGGGGGAGGGTGGAAGGCTAGGGGGAGAGTGGAAGGGTAGGGGAGGGTGGAAGGCTAGGGGAGGGTGGAAGGCTAGGGGGAGGGTGGAAGGGTAGGGGAGGGTGGAAGGGTAGGGGGAGGGTGGAAGGGTAGGGGAGGGTGGAAGGCTAGGGGGAGGGTGGAAAGGTAGGGGAGGGTGGAAGGCTAGGGGGAGGGTGGAAGGCTAGGGGGAGAGTGGAAGGGTAGGGGGAGGGTGGAAGGCTAGGGGAGGGTGGAAGGCTAGGGGGAGGGTGGAAGGGTAGGGGAGGGTGGAAGGGTAGGGGGAGGGTGGAAGGGTAGGGGAGGGTGGAAGGGTAGGGGGAGGGTGGAAGGGTAGGGGAGGGTGGAAGGGTAGGGGAGGGTGGAAGGCTAGGGGGAGGGTGGAAGGGTAGGGGAGGGTGGAAGGGTAGGGGAGGGTGGAAAGGTAGGGGAGGGTGGAAGGCTAGGGGGAGGGTGGAAGGCTAGGGGGAGAGTGGAAGGGTAGGGGAGGGTGGAAGGCTAGGGAGGGTGGAAGGCTAGGGGGAGGGTGGAAGGGTAGGGGAGGGTGGAAGGGTAGGGGAGGGTGGAAGGCTAGGGGGAGGGTGGAAGGCTAGGGGGAGAGTGGAAGGGTAGGGGAGGGTGGAAGGCTAGGGGAGGGTGGAAGGCTAGGGGGAGGGTGGAAGGCTAGGGGGAGAGTGGAAGGGTAGGGGAGGGTGGAAGGCTAGGGGAGGGTGGAAGGCTAGGGGGAGGGTGGAAGGGTAGGGGAGGGTGGAAGGGTAGGGGGAGGGTGGAAGGGTAGGGGAGGGTGGAAGGCTAGGGGGAGGGTGGAAAGGTAGGGGGAGGGTGGAAGGCTAGGGGGGAGGGTGGAAGGCTAGGGGGAGAGTGGAAGGGTAGGGGAGGGTGGAAGGGTAGGGGAGGGTGGAAGGCTAGGGGGAGGGTGGAAGGCTAGGGGAGGGTGGAAGGCTAGGGGGAGGGTGGAAGGGTAGGGGAGGGTGGAAGGGTAGGGGGAGGGTGGAAGGGTAGGGGAGGGTGGAAGGGTAGGGGAGGGTGGAAGGCTAGGGGAGGGTGGAAGGCTAGGGGAGGGTGGAAGGCTAGGGGGAGGGTGGAAGGGTAGGGGAGGGTGGAAGGGTAGGGGAGGGTGGAAGGGTAGGGGAGGGTGGAAGGGTAGGGGGAGGGTGGAAGGGTAGGGGAGGGTGGAAGGGTAGGGGAGGGTGGAAGGGTAGGGGGAGGGTGGAAGGGTAGGGGAGGGTGGAAGGGTAGGGGAGGTTGGAAGGTGGAGGGTTGAGTGAGGCTCATTCATTGTCAAGCCCAGGTCAGGACCCCGAGAAACACTACTGACCCTATCAGGGCTGTTAGTTAGGTTACTGGGGTCCCCTCCCTTCCCCATCCCTCTCCTGTCTGTTAGCTTCTAGCCATCTGACCAGCACATTCAACAGCATCACTGGCTAAGGGAGAAATATGGTACAACACTAAGGAAATGGGATGTCCTTGTTATCTTAGTCTCATACTTTCTTCCTTTCTCAAATCTCCTCCTTCAACACTGAGAGGACTGTTTTCAAGCACATGCTGTCAACAATGTAAATGAAAATCTGGTAACTGATTCTTAAAGTGGTGTAAAAACTGGAGTAGTACCTTTAGGTAAAAACTTCACAAATCAATGAGGCCAGTAGCAGAGAAACACATGAAAAGCATCAGACATTAAAGCTGTACTTTATAGACTCTAAATATTTAAAAGGGGTGTCGTCTTAGAGGAGAACTAATACCCAACATAGTGAATTACCTGCGGCAGCTCCCATTTCATGGCAGTAATGAGCTTTGTGGACATTTCAGTGATAAGCACTCTATAATTAGGCTTAGTCATAAGCGTCCCCTGTAATTCTCTGATAAAAACCCAGCAGAACTGAGGTAAACGCTGGCCCCATCCGTCAGGCTTGCCTCATGTTCCAGGGAGGAACCAATGTCCCTATAAACAAAACTCTTTGTCTGATCAGGTAGTTTACCTATTGGGGGGGTACCGTTCAGGCATCATAATGATAGTGGCCTTGTGATATTTTCTTTGTGTGTGTGTGTGTGTGTGTGTGTGTGCGTGCGTGCGTGCGTGCGTGCGTGCGTGCGTGCGTGCGTGTGTGTGTGTGTGTGTGTGTGTGTGTGTGTGTGTGTGTGTGTGTGAGGCATTATGAGACGCGGCGCAGGCTTCCTGTGAGGGAGCAGATGTCGCAGGGCTCAGGCACAGCTGCGGTGGCTGATAACCACAGTGGCAGGGATATGTCGGCACGCTGGCTCCTCTCCCTGTGTCTTATCACCGCGCACACAGCACACAGCACACAGCACACCACAATGAGGAACTGCCGCCCGCCAACACCAGCACACCCTCACAGCCGGCCCTGAGAGAGGGGAGGGCAGGGGAAGAGAGGGGGGCGGGAGAGAGGGAGGATGGAAGGGTGGACTGAATCTAGACAGAGACTTTGAGGGAAAAGGTGGAATGAAATCACAACGAAGCTTTGGATTATTCCTATCATAGGTTTCATAAAAGCTCAGCTCTTCCTAATCCTCCATGGCTAGAGAAAGGCATATGCTTTATGTGCATGAGAGACATTTATGTATTTACAGTGCACACGCTTCAATGGCTACTCCTGTGTTGAGGACATGTGGCTCCAAGGTTGACATATTTTCTACCCTACCTCTCTGTCTTCATCAACAACCTTATCATCCTCCATCACACAACTGGATTGTATTACATGTTAGTTCTCTTAACAGAGAGGGGTATAAAACAAGGATGATGGGGGATGGGTCAGTGAAGGATATCATCATGAGAAAGAGAGAATTAGAGGGAGCGAGAGAATGTGAGAGAGAAAGGGGGGAGAGGGGGGATAGAGAGAGAGACAGGGGAAAGAGAGAGACAGGGGATAGAGAGAGACGGGGTAGAGAGAGACATGGGTAGAGAGACAGGGATAGAGAGAGACAGTGGTAGAGAGAGACAGGGGATAGAGAGAGACAGGGGATAGAGAGAGACAGGGGTAGAGAGAGACAGGGGACAGAGAGACAGTGGATAGAGACAGACAGGGATAGAAAGAGACAGGGGTAGAGAGAGACAGGAGATAGAGAGAGACAGGGGTTGAAAGAGACAGTGGATAAAGAGACACAGGGATAGAGAGAGACAGTGGTAGAGAGAGACAGGGGTAGAGAGAGACAGGGGATAGAGAGAGACAGGGGATAGAGAGAGACAGTGGTAGAGAGAGACAGGGGTAGAGTGAGACAGGGGATAGAGAGAGACAGGGGTAGAGAGAGACAGGGGACAGAGAGACGGTGGATAGAGACAGACAGGGATAGAAAGAGACAGGGGTAGAGAGAGACAGGAGATAGAGAGAGACAGGGGTTGAGAGAGACAGGGGTAGAGAGAGACAGGGGTAGAGAGAGACAGGGATAGAGAGAGACAGTGGTAGAGAGAGACAGGGGTAGAGAGAGACAGGGGATAGAGAGAGACAGGGGTAGAGAGAGACAGGGGACAGAGAGACGGTGGATAGAGACAGACAGGGATAGAAAGAGACAGGGGTAGAGAGAGACAGGAGATAGAGAGAGACAGGGGTTGAGAGAGACAGTGGATAGAGAGAGACAGGGATAGAGAGAGACTGGGGACAGAGAGACGGTGGATAGAGACAGACAGGGATAGAAAGAGACAGGGGTAGAGAGAGACAGGAGACAGAGAGAGACAGGGGTTGAGAGAGACAGTGGATAGAGAGAGACAGGGATAGAGAGAGACAGGGGTAGAGAGAGACAGGGGTAGAGAGAGACAGGGGATAGAGAGAGACAGGGGTAGAGAGAGACAGGGGACAGAAAGATGGTGGATAGAGACAGACAGGGATAGAAAGAGACAGGGGTAGAGAGAGACAGGAGATAGAGAGAGACAGGGGTTGAGAGATACAGTGGATAGAGAGAGACAGGGATAGAGAGAGACAGGGGACAGAGAGATGGTGGATAGAGACAGACAGGGATAGAAAGAGACAGGGGATAGAGAGAGACAGGAGATAGAGAGAGACAGGGGTTGAGAGAGACAGTGGATAGAGAGAGACAGGGATAGAGAGAGACAGGGGACAGAGAGACGGTGGATAGAGACAGACAGGGATAGAAAGAGACAGGGGATAGAGAGAGACAGGGGATAGAGAGAGACAGGGGTTGAGAGAGACAGTGGATAGAGAGAGACAGGGATAGAGAGAGACAGGGGATAGAGAGAGATAGGGGTAGAGAGAGACAGATGTAGAGAGAGACAGGGGTAGAGAGAGACAGGGGTAGAGAGAGACAGGGGTAGAGAGAGACAGGCGATAGAGAGAGACAGGGGTAGAGAGAGACAGTGGATAGAGAGAGACATGGATAGAGAGAGACAGGGGATAGAGAGAGACGGTGGATAGAGACAGACAGGGATAGAGAGAGACAGATAGGGATAGAGAGAAACAGGGGATAGAGAGAGACAGGTGTAGAGAGAGACAGGTGTAGAGAGAGACAGTGGTAGAGAGAAACAGGGGTAGAGAGAGACAGATAGGGATAGAGATAAACAGGGGATAGAGAGAGACAGGTGTAGAGAGAGACAGTGGTAGAGAGAGACAGGGGTAGAGAGAGACAGGGGTAGAGAGAGACAGGGGTAGAGAGAGACAGGGGTTGAGAGAGACAGTGGATAGAGAGAGACAGGGATAGAGAGAGAGAGACAGGTGTAGAGAGAGACAGGTGTAGAGAGAGACAGTGGTAGAGAGACAGGGGTAGAGAGAGACAGGGGTAGAGAGAGACAGGGATTGAGAGAGACAGTGGATAGAGAGAGACAGGGATAGAGAGAGACATGGGATAGAGAGAGACATGGATAGAGAGAGACAGGGGATAGAGAGCCTTTGGGATCGAGAGAGACGGTGGATAGAGACAGACAGGGATAGAGAGAGACAGATAGGGATTGAGAGAAACAGGGGATAGAGAGAGACAGGTGTAGAGAGAGACAGGTGTAGAGAGAGACAGGTGTAGAGAGAGACAGGGGTAGAGAGAGACAGGGGTAGAGAGAGACAGGGGTAGAGAGAGACAGGGGTAGAGAGAGACAGGGGAAGAGAGAGACAGGGGTTGAGAGAGACAGTGGATAGAGAGAGACAGGGATAGAGATAGAGAGACAGGTGTAGAGAGAGACAGGTGTAGAGAGAAACAGGGGTAGAGAGAGACAGGGGTAGAGAGAGACAGGGGTAGAGAGAGACAGGGGTTGAGAGAGACAGTGGATAGAGAGAGACAGGGATAGAGAGAGACAGGGGATAGAGGTTGACAGTGGATAGAGAGAGACAGTGGATAGAGAGAGACATGGATAGAGAGAGACAGGGGATAGAGAGAGACGGTGGATAGAGACAGGCAGGGATAGAGAGAGACAGATAGGGATAGAGAGAAACAGGGGATAGAGAGAGACAGGTGTAGAGAGAGACAGGTGTAGAGAGAGACAGTGATAGAGAGAGACAGGGGTAGAGAGAGACAGGGGTTGAGAGATAGTGGATAGAGAGAGACAGGGATAGAGAGAGAGAGACAGGTGTAGAGAGACAGATGTAGAGAGAGACAGTGGTAGAGAGAGACAGGGGTAGAGAGAGACAGGGGTAGAGAGAGAGAGGGGTAGAGAGAGACAGGGGTTGAGAGAGACAGTGGATAGAGAGAGACAGGGATAGAGAGAGACAGGGGATAGAGAGAGACAGGGGATAGAGAGAGACAGTGGTAGAGAGAGACAGGGGATAGAGAGAGACAGGGGTAGAGAGAGACAGTGGTAGAGAGAAACAGGGGGTAGAGAGAGACAGGGGATAGAGAGAGACAGGTGTAGAGAGAGACAGGGGTAGAGAGAGACAGGGGATAGAGAGAGACAGGGGTAGAGAGAGACAGTGGTAGAGAGAAACAGGGGTAGAGAGAGACAGGGGTAGAGATAGACAGGGGTTGAGAGAGACAGTGGATAGAGAGAGACAAAGATAGAGAGAGAGACAGGTGTAGAGAGAGACAGGTGTAGAGAGAGACAGTGGTAGAGAGAGACAGGGGTAGAGAGAGACAGGGGTAGAGAGAGACAGGGGTAGAGAGAGACAGGGGTTGAGAGAGACAGTGGATAGAGAGAGACAGGGATAGAGAGAGACATGGGATAGAGAGAGACATGGATATAGAGAGCCTTTGGGATAGAGAGAGACGGTGGATAGAGACAGACAGGGATAGAGAGAGACAGATAGGGATAGAGAGAAACAGGGGATAGAGAGAGACAGGTGTAGAGAGAGACAGGTGTAGAGAGAGACAGTGGTAGAGAGAGACAGGGGTAGAGAGAGACAGGGGTAGAGAGAGACAGGGGTTGAGAGAGACAGTGGATAGAGAGAGACAGGGATAGAGAGAGACAGGTGTAGAGAGAGACAGGTGTAGAGAGAGACAGTGGTAGAGAGACAGGGGTAGAGAGAGACAGGTGTAGAGAGAGACAGGGGTAGAGAGAGACAGGGGTAGAGAGAGACAGGGGTAGAGAGAGACAGGGGTTGAGAGAGACAGTGGATAGAGAGAGACAGTGATCGAGAGAGAGAGACAGGTGTAGAGAGAGACAGGTGTAGAGAGAGACAGTGGTAGAGAGAGACAGTGGTAGAGAGAGACAGGGGTTGAGAGAGACAGTGGATAGAGAGAGACAGGGATAGAGAGAGACAGGGGATAGAGAGAGACGGTGGATATAGAGAGACAGGTGTAGAGAGAGACAGGGGTTGAGAGAGACAGTGGATAGAGAGAGACAGGGATAGAGAGAGACATGGGATAGAGAGAGACAGGGATAGAGAGAGACAGGGATAGAGAGAGACATGGGATAGAGAGAGACAGGGATAGAGAGAGACAGGGATAGAGAGAGACAGGGGATAGAGGTTGACAGTGGATAGAGAGAGACAGTGGATAGAGAGAGACATGGATAGAGAGAGACAGGGGATAGAGAGAGACGGTGGATAGAGACAGGCAGGGATAGAGAGAGACAGATAGGGATAGAGAGAAACAGGGGATAGAGAGAGACAGGTGTAGAGAGAGACAGGTGTAGAGAGAGACAGGTGTAGAGAGAGACAGTGGTAGAGAGAGACAGGGGTAGAGAGAGACAGGGGTTGAGAGAGACAGTGGATAGAGAGAGACAGGGATAGAGAGAGAGAGACAGGTGTAGAGAGAGACAGGTGTAGAGAGAGGGAGTGGTAGAGAGAGACAAGGGTAGAGAGAGACAGGGGTACAGAGAGACAGGGGTTGAGAGAGACAGTGGATAGAGAGAGACAGGGGTACAGAGAGACAGGGGTTGAGAGAGACAGTGGATAGAGAGAGACAGGGATAGAGAGAGACAGGGGTTGAGAGAGACAGTGGATAGAGAGAGACAGGGATAGAGAGAGAGAGACAGGTGTAGAGAGAGACAGGTGTAGAGAGAGACACTGGTGGAGAGAGACAGGGGTAGAGAGAGACAGGGGTAGAGAGAGACAGGGATAGTGAGAGACATGGGATAGAGAGAGACATGGATATAGAGAGCCTTTGGGATAGAGAGAGACGGTGGATAGAGACAGACAGGGATAGAGAGAGACAGATAGGGATAGAGAGAAACAGGGGATAGAGAGAGACAGGTGTAGAGAGAGACAGGTGTAGAGAGAGACAGGTGTAGAGAGAGACAGTGGTAGAGAGAGACAGTGGTAGAGAGAGACAGGGGTAGAGAGAGACAGGTGTAGAGAGAGACAGTGGTAGAGAGAGAGGGGTAGAGAGAGACAGGGGTAGAGAGAGACAGGGGTAGAGAGAGACAGGGGTTGAGAGAGACAGTGGACAGAGAGAGACAGGGATAGAGAGAGAGAGACAGGTGTAGAGAGAGACAGGTGTAGAGAGAGACAGTGGTAGAGAGAGACAGGGGTAGAGAGAGACAGGGGTAGAGAGAGACAGGGGTTGAGAGAGACAGTGGATGGAGAGAGACAGGGATAGAGAGAGACAGGGGATAGAGGTTGACAGTGGATAGAGAGAGACAGTGGATAGAGAGAGACATGGATAGAGAGAGACAGGGGATAGAGAGAGATGATGGATAGAGACAGGCAGGGATGGAGAGAGACAGATAGGGATAGAGAGAAACAGGGGATAGAGAGAGACAGTGGTAGAGAGAGACAGGTGTAGAGAGAGACAGGTGTAGAGGGAGACAGTGGTAGAGAGAGACAAGGGTAGAGAGAGACAGGGGTAGAGAGAGACAGGGGTTGAGAGAGACAGTGGATAGAGAGAGACAGGGATAGAGAGAGACAGGTGTAGAGAGAGACAGGTGTAGAGAGAGACACTGGTGGAGAGAGACAGGGGTAGAGAGAGACAGGGGTAGAGAGAGACAGGGATAGTGAGAGACATGGGATAGAGAGAGACATGGATATAGAGAGCCTTTGGGATAGAGAGAGACGGTGGATAGAGACAGACAGGGATAGAGAGAAACAGGGGATAGAGAGAGACAGGTGTAGAGAGAGACAGGTGTAGAGAGAGACAGGTGTAGAGAGAGACAGTGGTAGAGAGAGACAGTGGTAGAGAGAGACAGGGGTAGAGAGAGACAGGTGTAGAGAGAGACAGTGGTAGAGAGAGAGGGGTAGAGAGAGACAGGGGTAGAGAGAGACAGGGGTAGAGAGAGACAGGGGTTGAGAGAGACAGTGGATAGAGAGAGAGAGACAGGTGTAGAGAGAGACAGGTGTAGAGAGAGACAGTGGTAGAGAGAGACAGGGGTAGAGAGAGACAGGGGTAGAGAGAGACAGGGGTTGAGAGAGACAGTGGATGGAGAGAGACAGGGATAGAGAGAGACAGGGGATAGAGGTTGACAGTGGATAGAGAGAGACAGTGGATAGAGAGAGACATGGATAGAGAGAGACAGGGGATAGAGAGAGATGATGGATAGAGACAGGCAGGGATAGAGAGAGACAGATAGGGATAGAGAGAAACAGGGGATAGAGAGAGACAGTGGTAGAGAGAGACAGGTGTAGAGAGAGACAGGTGTAGAGGGAGACAGTGGTAGAGAGAGACAAGGGTAGAGAGAGACAGGGGTAGAGAGAGACAGGGGTTGAGAGAGACAGTGGATAGAGAGAGACAGGGATAGAGAGAGACAGGGGATAGAAAGAGACAGTGGATAGATAAAGACAGGGGTAGAGAGAGACAGTGGTAGAGAGAAACAGGGGTAGAGAGAGACAGGGGTAGAGAGAGACAGGGGTTGAGAGAGACAGTGGATAGAGAGAGACAGGGATAGAGAGAAAGAGACAGGTGTAGAGAGAGACAGGTGTAGAGAGAGACAGTGGTAGAGAGAGACAGGGGTAGAGAGAGACAGGGGTAGAGAGAGACAGGGGTTGAGAGAGACAGGGATAGAGAGAGACAGGGATAGAGAGAGACAGGGATAGAGAAAGACATGGATATAGAGAGACTTTGGGATAGAGAGAGACGGTGGATAGAGAGAGACAGGGATAGAGAGAGACAGGGATAGAGAGAAACAGGGGATAGAGAGAGACAGGTGTAGAGAGAGACAGGTGTAGAGAGAGAGAGGTGTAGAGAGAGACAGTGGTAGAGAGAGACAGGTGTAGAGAGAGACAGGGGTTGAGAGAGACAGTGGATAGAGAGAGACAGGGATAGAGAGAGAGAGACAGGTGTAGAGAGAGACAGGGGTTGAGAGATAGTGGATAGAGAGAGACAGGGATAGAGAGATAGAGAGAGAGACAGTGGTAGAGAGAGACAGTGGTAGAGAGAGACAGGGGTAGAGAGAGACAGGGGTAGAGAGAGAGAGGGGTAGAGAGAGACAGGGGTTGAGAGAGACAGTGGATAGAGAGAGACAGGGATAGAGAGAGACAGTGGATAGAGAGAGACAGGGGATAGAGAGAGACAGTGGTAGAGAGAGACAGGGGTAGAGAGAGACAGGGGTAGAGAGAGACAGTGGTAGAGAGAGACAGGGGTAGAGAGAGACAGGGGATAGAGAGAGACAGGTGTAGAGAGAGACAGGGGTAGAGAGAGACAGGGGATAGAGAGAGACAGGGGTAGAGAGAGACAGTGGTAGAGAGAAACAGGGGTAGAGAGAGACAGGGGTAGAGAGAGACAGGGGTGAGAGAGACAGTGGATAGAGAGAGACAAAGATTGAGAGAGACAGGTGTAGAGAGAGACAGGTGTAGAGAGAGACAGTGGTAGAGAGAGACAGGGTAGAGAGAGACAGGGGTAGAGAGACAGGGGTAGAGAGAGACAGGGGTTGAGAGAGACAGTGGATAGAGAGAGACAGGGATCGAGAGAGACAGGGGTAGAGAGAGACAGGTGTAGAGAGAGACAGTGGTAGAGAGAGACAGTGGTAGAGAGAGACAGGGGTTGAGAGAGACAGGGGATAGAGAGAGACGGTGGATATAGAGAGACAGGTGTAGAGAGAGACAGGGGTTGAGAGAGACAGTGGATAGAGAGAGACAGGGATAGAGAGAGACAGGGGATAGAGAGAGACGGTGGATATAGAGAGACAGGTGTAGAGAGAGACAGGGGTTGAGAGAGACAGTGGATAGAGAGAGACAGGGATAGAGAGAGACATGGGATAGAGAGAGACAGGGATAGAGAGAGACAGGGATAGGGATAGAGAGAGACATGGGATAGAGAGAGACAGGGATAGAGAGAGACAGGGATAGAGAGAGACAGGGGATAGAGGTTGACAGTGAATAGAGAGAGACAGTGGATAGAGAGAGACATGGATAGAGAGAGACAGGGGATAGAGAGAGACGGTGGATAGAGACAGGCAGGGATAGAGAGAGACAGATAGGGATAGAGAGAAACAGGGGATAGAGAGAGACAGGTGTAGAGAGAGACAGGTGTAGAGAGAGACAGGTGTAGAGAGAGACAGTGGTAGAGAGAGACAGGGGTAGAGAGAGACAGGGGTTGAGAGAGACAGTGGATAGAGAGAGACAGGGATAGAGAGAGAGAGACAGGTGTAGAGAGAGACAGGTGTAGAGAGAGGGAGTGGTAGAGAGAGACAAGGGTAGAGAGAGACAGGGGTACAGAGAGACAGGGGTTGAGAGAGACAGTGGATAGAGAGAGACAGGGGTACAGAGAGACAGGGGTTGAGAGAGACAGTGGATAGAGAGAGACAGGGATAGAGAGAGACAGGGGTTGAGAGAGACAGTGGATAGAGAGAGACAGGGATAGAGAGAGAGAGACAGGTGTAGAGAGAGACAGGTGTAGAGAGAGACAGTGGTGGAGAGAGACAGGGGTAGAGAGAGACAGGGGTAGAGAGAGAGAGGGATAGTGAGAGACATGGGATAGAGAGAGACATGGATATAGAGAGCCTTTGGGATAGAGAGAGACGGTGGATAGAGACAGACAGGGATAGAGAGAGACAGATAGGGATAGAGAGAAACAGGGGATAGAGAGAGACAGGTGTAGAGAGAGACAGGTGTAGAGAGAGACAGGTGTAGAGAGAGACAGTGGTAGAGAGAGACAGTGGTAGAGAGAGACAGGGGTAGAGAGAGACAGACAGAGAGAGACAGGGGTAGAGAGAGACAGTGGTGGATAGAGAGAGACAGGGGTAGGAGAGACAGGGGTAGAGAGAGACAGGGGTTGAGAGAGACAGGTGGTAGAGAGAGACAGGGATGGTAGAGAGACAGGTGTAGAGAGAGACAGGTGTAGAGAGAGACAGTGGTAGAGAGAGACAGGGGTAGAGAGAGACAGTGGAGGGGTTGAGAGAGACAGTGGATGGAGAGAGACAGGGATAGAGAGAGAGAGACAGGTGTAGAGAGAGACAGGTGTAGAGAGAGACAGTGGTAGAGAGAGACATGGATAGAGAGAGACAGGGGATAGAGAGAGACGATGGATAGAGACAGGCAGGGATAGAGAGAGACAGATAGGGATAGAGAGAAACAGGGGATAGAGAGAGACAGTGGTAGAGAGAGACAGGTGTAGAGAGAGACAGGTGTAGAGGGAGACAGTGGTAGAGAGAGACAAGGGTAGAGAGAGACAGGGGTAGAGAGAGACAGTGGATAGAGAGAGACAGGGATAGAGAGAGACAGGGGATAGAAAGAGACAGTGGATAGATAAAGACAGGGGTAGAGAGAGACAGTGGTAGAGAGAAACAGGGGTAGAGAGAGACAGGGGTAGAGAGAGAGAGAGAGACAGTGGATAGAGAGAGACAGGGGGGTAGAGAGAGACAGGTGTAGAGAGAGACAGTGGTAGAGAGAGACAGGGGTAGAGAGAGACAGGGGTAGAGAGAGACAGGGGTTGAGAGAGACAGTGGATAGAGAGAGACAGGGATAGTGAGAGACATGGGATAGAGAAAGACATGGATATAGAGAGCCTTTGGGATAGAGAGAGACGGTGGATAGAGACAGACAGGGATAGAGAGAGACAGATAGGGATAGAGAGAAACAGGGGATAGAGAGAGACAGGTGTAGAGAGAGACAGGTGTAGAGAGAGAGAGGTGTAGAGAGAGACAGTGGTAGAGAGAGACAGGTGTAGAGAGAGACAGGGGTAGAGAGAGACAGGGCTAGAGAGAGACAGGGGTTGAGAGAGACAGTGGATAGAGAGAGACAGGGATAGAGAGAGAGAGACAGGTGTAGAGAGAGACAGGTGTAGAGAGAGACAGTGGTAGAGAGACAGGGGTAGAGAGAGACAGGGGTAGAGAGAGACAGGGGTAGAGAGAGACAGGGATTGGGAGAGACAGTGGATAGAGAGAGACAGGGATAGAGAGAGACATGGGATAGAGAGAGACATCGATAGAGAGAGACAGGGGATAGAGAGCCTTTGGGATAGAGAGAGACGGTGGATAGAGACAGACAGGGATAGAGAGAGACAGATAGGGATAGAGAGAAACAGGGGATAGAGAGAGACAGGTGTAGAGAGAGACAGGTGTAGAGAGAGACATGTGTAGAGAGAGACAGTGGTAGAGAGAGACAGGGGTAGAGAGAGACAGGGGTAGAGAGAGACAGGGGTTGAGAGAGACAGTGGATAGAGAGAGACAGGGATAGAGAGACAGAGACAGGTGTAGAGAGAGACAGGTGTAGAGAGAGACAGTGGTAGAGAGAGACAGGGGTAGAGAGAAACAGGGGTAGAGAGAGACACGGGTTGAGAGAGACAGTGGATAGAGAGAGACAGGGATAGAGAGAGATAGGGGATAGAGGTTGACAGTGGATAGAGAGAGACAGTGGATAGAGAGAGACATCGATAGAGAGAGACAGGGGATAGAGAGAGACGGTGGATAGAGACAGGCAGGGATAGAGAGAGACAGATAGGGATAGAGATAAACAGGGGATAGAGAGAGACAGGTGTATAGAGAGACAGGTGTAGAGAGAGACAGGTGTAGAGAGAGACAGTGGTAGAGAGAGACAGGGGTAGAGAGAGACAGGGGTTGAGAGAGACAGTGGATAGAGAGAGACAGGGATAGAGAGAGAGAGACAGGTGTAGAGAGAGACAGGTGTAGAGAGAGACAGTGGTAGAGAGAGACAAGGGTAGAGAGAGACAGGGGTAGAGAGAGACAGGGGTTGAGAGAGACAGTGGATAGATAAAGACAGGGGTAGAGAGAGACAGGGGTAGAGAGAGACAGGGGTAGAGAGAGACAGGGGGTAGAGAGAGACAGGGGTAGAGAGAGACAGGGGTAGAGAGAGACAGGGGGTAGAGAGAGACAGTGGTAGAGAGAGACAGGGGTAGAGAGAGACAGGGGTAGAGAGAGACAGGTGTCGTGACGTTGGCCTGGGGGGTAGATTCATGACAGTCATAAATACCTCTTTCCACCTTTTTCCTCTCTCTACCCTACTGATGTTACATTTGCAAAACCCTTGGTTAACATAGAGATTCTGGGAACATCAGAAGGTGGGGGACACTATATTCTGGTAAACCGGCCAATGGAACATATGCGGTGGTACTTAATGAATATGATGTCAGTACGGTTGTCATCTGAGACGTTCTCATCAATGATAAGATGACATAAACTCTACAGTGGAAAGTCTACACATCAGAGTTATCAGATTCACATGGAATTGTTGTTCAATTTAAATGTTTGAATATGAAATTATTTGTGATGGGATGAAATGTGATTTTAGCTTCTAAAATGAACACACCTTCCTCTCTCTTCCTATATAAGCCCTTGGCGACAATATGACTTCCTGTTTCGAGGATATAGGTCGATGGTCCGATGTCAGAATGGTTCAGATAATAACTACAGAATGAAGCCAACATCAGCGTGAGCTTTGGTTGCGAATAGTATGAACCTTCAACTCTTATTCACAACAGAAGTGATACCTCCTAGCCGTTGAGTTAGCAACAGCAGCTGTAAACATAGGTTAGGAAGGAACAGACAGAGTATCCCGTCTACCACACAACGACGTTACTACAACGTATCCAATTGACAACCAGAGACATTCTTCAAAGGACTCGGTTGGGCAACACGGCCTTCCATCTACCACCAACCTACCGAAGCACAGCTCAGAGTAAATAGTTATTGCATTTTCCTTTTCCAAATGGGCGGTAATTTAGAATGCATAAGATACTGTATTTACGAAAGCACAGCTTCGCCCTTTGTTCCTCAGTCTTCCCGCTCTTTCACTCAAACCCAGCCGTTTTCTTTTGCGTAACCAGCTGTCATATCTGTTCCGCCCGCTAGGGACGTTTTCCTTTATGACGTAATATGTAATCAAGTTATGATTAATTATGTGTATGTGTAACTCTGTGTGATTAGTTAGGTATTTAGCAAATAAATAATTAAACCCAATTTTGTATTGCTGATTCAACTTGTTAGCCAGGGTTCGTGCAGATAACCAAGAATTTACAACTTTCAGATGAGACTGAATTAAGGTGACGATTAATATTGACTGCTATTGATGTAAAATAATACTAGGTCTTTAAGAGTTTATTCGGAAGATAACAGCTCTATAAATATTATTTCGTGGTGCCCCGACTTTCTAGTTAATTACATTTACATGATTAGCTCAATCAGGTAATATTAATTACGGAGAAATTATTTTATAGAATAGCATGTCATATCACTTAATCCGGCATAGCCAAACACACGACACAGGGATAGAGAGAGACAGGGGGTAGAGAGAGGCAGGGGGTAGAGAGAGAGTGGTAGAGAGAGACGGGGGTAGAGAGAGACAGTGGTAGAGAGAGACAGGGGATAGAGAGAGACAGGGGTAGAGAGAGACAGGGGGTAGAGAGAGACAGGGGGTAGAGAGAGACAGGGATAGAGAGAGACAGGGGTAGAGAGAGACAGGGATAGAGAGAGACGGGGTAGAGAGAGACAGGGTAGAGAGAGACAGGGGTAGAGAGAGACAGGGATAGAGAGAGAGACGGGGATAGAGAGAGCCAGGGAGTAGAGAGAGACAGGGGGTAGAAAGAGAGGGGATAGATAGAGACAGGGGGTAGAGAGAGACAGGGGATAGAGAGACAGGGGGTAGAGAGAGACAGGGGGTAGAAAGACATGGGGTAGAAAGACAGGGGATAGAGAGAGGCAGGGGGAAGAGAGAGACAGGGAGTAGAGAGAGACAGGGATAGGGAGAGACAGGGGATAGAGAGAGACAGGGGAAGAGAGAGACAGGGGGTAGAGAGAGACAGGGGATAGAGAGAGACAGGGGATAGAGAGAGACAGGGTAGAGAGAGACAGGGGATAGAGAGAGACAGGGGATATAGAGAGACAGGGATAGAGAGAGACAGGGGATAGAGAGAGACAGGTGATAGAGAGAGACAGGGGATAGAGAGAGACAGGGGATAGAGAGAGACAGGGGTAGAAAGAGACAGGGGATAGAGAGAGACAGGGGTAGAGAGAGACAGAGGTTAAGAGAGACGCTGGTAAAGAGAGACAGGGGATAAAGTGAGACAGGGGAAGAGAGAGACAGGGGATAGAGAGAGACAGGGGTAGAGCACGACAGGGATAGAGAGAGACAGGGGATAGAGACAGGGGATAGAGAGAGACAGGGGATAGAGAGAGACAGGGGGAGAGAGAGACAGGGGATAGAGACAGACGGGGATAGAGAGAGACAGGGGTAGAGAGAGACGGGGGTAAAGAGAGACAGGGGTAGAGAGAGACAGGGAGCAGTTATCCTCTCTATTTCATCTGCACCAGCTTTGCGGTTTCTGTGAAGAACAGATGTTCGCTACTTGATACAGTGCACCATGCCCCTCTCCTTGCTATCTTCAGTCCCAGCACTACCAACTGTCTGCACACACACATTCTCCTTCTCTCTCTCTTGCATGCCAATGTGGACACAATTGCTTGCCTGAATACATGTGGATGTATTCAGGTGAAAACAGGGTAAATTGAGAACTTTCTACTGCTGCCCAATTGACTTTCTCTCCTGCTCCTACATCCTGCTCTTTAGTAAACATTTCACTTTGACGAGGTGCTATTTCCTGATCCTTTAGCAGGGCTGGTCACCAGCCACCGCTGACCTCGGGGTCTCCTCTTTCACAGACGCTGAGCGAAGCAGAGTACAGTGTGTGTGTGTGTGTGTGTGTGTGTGTGTGTGTGTGTGTGTGTGTGTGTGTGTGTGTGTGTGTGTGTGTGTGTGTGTGTGTGTGTGTTTGCGCGTGCGTGTGTGTCCTCTGGCCCTGCTACGAATTAAAAATCATGTGGGAGAATTACTGTTTAAAACGAAGAGAGCGTCATTTTGAGTTCAAATTCCCACCGTGCTTCAGAACGGCCACTTTACTGCCCGACTGCAAATAGAATGTCAGAGGGTCTATATGGATGCAATTTGTAAAACCAGCGTCAAACGTGTGCTTGACTAGACGGAGCAATGATCCGTTGCTACATTATAGGAGAGGAGGAACTCTCTGTCTGTCTCTCTCTCATCCTGTGTTTTATATTCCTTGGCATTGTCTGGTGACTTTAGACATTCACCACGCTGATATGAAAGCTGTCAGATAGCACGCGGCTTCCACGGTCACACCACCTCAAAATAGCAAACTTCAACGCGAGTGTCAAAAACCACCATGGGAATGTTTCTATAGTGAAAAGCTTTCGCTACACCCGCGGTAACATCTGCGAAATATGTGTATGTGGCCCATTCAAATTGAATCTGATTTGATTTTGCGTTTACTTTGTCGCACCAGTGCCGTGGGTTGCATCAGAAAGTGTAGCAACGAACACACAGTATAATCCTGAGCACGATACGTTTTCCATTTAGAGAGAAAGAGACAATTTTGTGTTAACCGCTTCTCCCCAAAATAATGTACTTTTACACTGCTGCCTTTAATGGCAACTCAATAACAGCGTCCACTGAATGTGGATCCAAGCAGCAGAGCACAATGGAGCTGCGTTCCTTTCAGACGAGAGGCACAGCGGCCTTATCTCTTTTCAACACGCCAGCCAGCCTGTGACTGGAGCGAGAGGAAAGGATTTACAATGTGTGAGTGGAGGAAATGCTCCAGTCCAGACCTCTGTGAGTTCTCTCCCTGTAGAGCCTCCGCTGCCCCGTGTGTCCCCGGTCTGTCACAGAGACCTTCATTACCATACCCACACAATGATCAGCCCCTCAATCTACCCTGCGCATCTCAGACCAGTCCTCCACCACCATCAGATACAGGCAACGCAACGAGGTGGAGAGAACAAAAGAAAGACAGGGGAGAAAGAGAGAGAGAAAGAGAGAGGAGACAAAGCCGGGTCATTTGTGTTCATTAATGCCATCAAAGGGAAGTCAGGCTCTGAGGACGAGTGTCGGGAAAGGAGGGAGTTCAGTTCATTGAGGGAGATCAATTTAGTTCCCACCTTGTGTTTCTGTTGTGGGGAGGAGTTATCAGACGCGCCACATGGAGGGTCATCCCATCCAACACATCACCCGGCAAAAGACAAAATTAAGAAAAGAATGAGGGGCTGTCAATTGGGGAGCTGACAAGCCGCCTGCCCGTATTCCCAGAGGAGAATAGCACGCTGTCAATCATAATGCTATCATGGTGACAGGAATCCTTTTTGGTTTCACCACATGCCCCACACACTGTCACTCATGGTCCCCCCTACCCACCCATCACCTCTCCAACATCCAGTATTATTTACTCAAATTAAACCAAAGGACCCAGGTAAACATAAAACATAAGGATATTCAATCTAAAACATACCTTTACGTTCAGTTTTACACACACACACACACACACACACACACACACACACTGGCCCTCAGATGGACCTGCAGGGCCAGGACATGCAAGGCTATAACTCCCCAGCAGGAGAGAGAGGGACTTTTACCACTCCATCAAGTCCTGGGACGATCCACCATCCATCTCTCTGACAATCCAAATCCCAGGATGCCACATGGAAACCCTGATAGGATGGGTTACTTGCATTGGGGTGTGTGTGAGGGTCTGGGTGTGTGTGTTTAATTCTCCCACCATTCTAAGCCCAATGCAGCACAGAAGCCAGTTATAGTGTTGGTGTGTGAATTATTAAAACGGTAAGTATTGAGAAATTGTTTATCTTCGGAAATGCATGGATTGGTGTGTAAACAACACACAACTAGCTCTCTTTCTCAAGAAAACTCTGAGTGAGGCAGACAGAGCTGTAGAATATCTGATTCATCCTGAGACTGCTCACTGGATGGATCAGACTTTGATATGGTAGAGAGAGAATCGTGGCAGCTGTCATAAAGAGAAGAACAAATTGCAATGGCAGGTACTACACAATATACCTTATCAGTTCTCCCCCCAACTGAGAGCAATCATTTTAGGCCACAGCTCACTCACTCCAGTCCCGTATGCCTGGTTATAATGGCGGATAGAGATCCCTGTTCCTGCTGGTTTGCTTATGGGTCTGTGGCCATTCACTAATCATATCAATAATCATACAGATTATAAATGTAATGGATTACCTCCAAACTGCATAACCTGTTTGACATCTGAGATGGTCAGTAATACACAGAAACAACGTATCCCCTTCAGACAGTTCCTCTTACCTGTATCTAAGAGAACACCTCACACCCCAGACACCTGACTGGTGAGACAGGACACACTGGATAGCAGCTGTCTCTGTGTACTCTTGACTGACTTTGTTAGTTCTATAGACACAGTAGAGGTGAGGAGGAGAGTGTTTGTTTTGTCTTCAGTAGGCTACCCCTCTTCCCCCATGCCTGCAACAAAGCGTAAAGGGCACACGGGTGTAGAATTCTCAGCTAGTGAAACCAGATGAACAGTGGTGCGTGACGGTTCAATGCATCAATAAATAAGCACCGTTTACTTTTAGAATTGTTCAAATTTCCGGTGTCTAATGCAAACAGGCCTACGAGGCAAACTCTTAGCTAAGTAGGCATGGGCATTTGTGCTAAACGCAAAGCCATCATATGTATTCACTCAAACACACACACACACACGCAGCATTCACTCAAACACACACACACACACACGCAGCATTCACTCAAACACACACACACACACTATGAGGATGTAGGATGGAATGACCGTAGAACAGTCGCACTATGGTGTTTGCCTGCAGATTCTGGAGGTGCAAATCCAACCACTATATTGTTTACAGACACCTTTCAGCCAAAATCACCTTTTGTGATAGCTACTGCACACCGGTATTTTTTAAAACATATTATTTCATCTATATTGTTGCCTATCACTTGTTTTCTTTGGTGCAGACAAATAAATGCGCCTTGACCATGGGCGAAAGTGTCAGGTGAACAAGAGTAGGCCTCCCTAGGCTAAAGCAGACATTGTGTATTTATTTTCTACCATTGTCTGTTGAGAAGTAAGAGGAAAATGTTCACTGATTGTCAAGTGTCTGAACGAGCAGTTAATTGGGTGGCCATTGGTAGAAATGATGAGATGATGTTGAGGGCATTGCTCTGGGAGATTGCCTAGGCGACGAGTGAGGTGGTTTTCGAGCTGCTGTCTGCTGATGTGAGGAAACAGCGGCCCCCATGGGTAGACTTTGGGAAATGATTCTCTATGGTGAAAATGTCAGACAATACAGAATGCATAGAGAATGGTATTAATACTCGAGAATGGTATTATAGCTACTGTAGACGCCAGTATTGACACTTTATCAACCCCCTCTGACCATTTGATGTCGGCTATATATCCTAAACTAAATTATGGAATTAGGCTAATTTAACACTAGGCTACAAATATTCGTTGTTTCTTTGCACATACAATAGGCCTATGACGGTGAAGAGAGTTAAGAAATCCAATAGGGCTGAAGAAGTCAAAACCTCACCTGGGTGAAAACATTGCATTTCTAGAATTTACTGAGGAACATGATGTAAACTTCTGTACTTGTTTCAAGTATAAATCAATAGCCTGGATTTGTGCATAGTGTGTGTCTGTGTGTGTGCGCGAGGTCATAGTTTCATGAGTTTTATTATGCGAGAAAAAAAAATGGACAATATGGAGATTAGACGCGTGCTGTCAATTGTCAATGCTATTGCAGAATCGAGCAAGGAGGCTGTCAACTCGTAGATCTGATGAGGAGAGAGGAGGAGAGGGAGAGAGAGAGAGAGAGAGAGAGGTTAGGAGCTCCGTACGCATCCTGCTCCAGATGGCGATTTAAACGCAGACAGACGGCTACAGAGGGATAGAGAGAATCACAAGACTGCACACTAGACCCGCGAGCTCAAAAATAATCGAAAACTACAAAAATGAACCAAAACACGAAATGAGCGACAACAAAGAGAACCATTTAAGCGCTCGAAATATGATGAATGTTTTTTACTGACTGGAGTTGACAACAGCATCTCAAGCCAATTGTTTCAGTGGGAATGAGCGGTCCTCGATGCCTGAACAGTTGGATCGGTGGGCAAATGACGGTCTGAGAAGCGCGGTGTCTGCTGAGCAAAACCGAGTGTTTTCACTCAGCTTCGACATAATCAAACAAAGGGAGACTCATTTTACGGATGTATAAAGACTTGATATTGTAAACTAATTTGCACGATTGTTTCAAAGTCGTCTACCGAGGAGTAGCATTTGGAACAAGAGGATCCATACGCCCAGATGAATTTCATATTTTTACATTGGATGTAAACCCACGGCGCGCATCGGACACGGATTTGTGAAGTAGCCTATTTTCTCTTGACAATTTTAAGATTACACAAAATATTGATATTTTGTATCGGTTTGCTGACGGTGAGCACAAATGTTAATACTTAGCTAAATCAACTATCTATGTGGTTTCTGTACTGTATTATCCTATCCTTGCTAACAGAACATGAGATCTAAAGAAACAGCTCACATTTAGATAACGGAGAAGTTGTGATTCCCCCCCCATCTAAATCCAGATAAACTGTTGTTTTTTACCATCAAAACGGGACAGTAAACCAAAGACGTCTATGTACTAAAGGATCGCACAGCTGTCTAGCTTTGCGAAATAGTTTTCAATGTATATATAAGAAGTGAATTACCTCATAATTTATTGAACCCGAAAAGTCAACAACACCGCTTTGAATCCAAAGGAAACAAATATTTTTTTTTGTTTGACTGTAAAAGTGTCGAATTTATCTTTTTTTTCTCCTCTCTCTCTCTCTCTCAATACCTTTCATTATCAGAGAGAAGGAATAACACCTTAATGAATGGTGTTCAAAATCTCCGAAGGCTTTATCCTTTCTTCCAAATAATGAGGATCGGAGCGTTATAATCGTCATTCTTTGGTCTGGATTATTTTCGCTGCAATTACCTGAACCTGAACCCGACCTTCACAAAGTAAGTCACACTATTAGGCTACATGTTTATTGCAAATGATAAATTATAGCCTACTGATTGTGTGCTTGTTCGATGCGAGAGAGACGTTTGGACACGGTTGCTTCTGGCATAAAGCACATATTGCATTTTATTGTGTAGCCTATTTTGTACCCTTGAATTTGTACACCTATTTTATGAACTATAGGCGAGGCTAGATGGTGAGGTTGGGTGATAATCACTATTTAGCTAGGTAGCATAGCATAGTAAAGACGTGATTTTACATGTCCCTGGTGTTAATATAACTGCAGACATTATTATGCAGATCTTAAATTACAACCAATGCAATTCCTATATTATGTCAAATAGCATGTCAAAAGTTGTATTTTCAAGGGCAATAAAATAATTCCCTTATCGATTAGAAATCATGTGTTATTATACAGTTTTTCTTGACTTTTTGTTGTTGTTGCCTAAATCATTGTCAGCTATTTTTACGGGAACTTTCATTCATGTTATTAAACTGTAAACATTAGTATTCAGTATAGTTTCAGTGCTTCCCCATTGATGGCGTTGAATCAAAATGTTTCCCTATTAATGGGATGATGGTTCTCTTATTTGGAAAAAAAAAACATACAATTATAGGCTAAAACAATTGTGCTGATGTAGAATTTGTGGTGAAGAGGCAACAATGTATCAGCCAAATTGAAAGCATTGTAGCTTCGATAAGCCATATCAGACACTTGATAAGACAACTTTTCATAGGCCTATAATATTAATGGTAGACTATTATCAACAACTAGTAGGCCTTTTTCATCGCAAACAACAGAGAAGATAATACATCTTCACGTTGACATAAATATGTTTTTGACCAGTTTTCCCAGCAATGATTGTTCATAGCAATTGTTGGGCCATAAGGCGTCTGCCTTCCTCTGGATACAGGTGGTCTTAACATAAATGCGCTCTTCTAGGTATAGTAGGCCCACACTAAATGAAGCTAACGGCACATGATGTGGTGTCTCTGCTGGTGGAGAGTTCCTTGTGTGATGGAACACGGAGGCGTAAATATACAGTTGTTCGGTCAAGGTTGTGGTTTCTAGGGCTTTGTGCTCTCGCATCGGTCGTGTCTTCCTTCCTGTGGCAGTACCTGTACCTCACCACAACTCCCACGTCAAAGTACCGACTGAAAGTAGTCCCACATCTAGAGGCCTTGATTTTGTTTTGATATCTTGTGGCCGCCGTCCTTGAGTGATACGTGACTGAAGGAAGGATCCATGTTCAAAGTATTCGGACCAGGACCTGCCCTGTTGTCACAAATCTGTTGTATATATTCACAAGATATCATCATGTGTTACAGAGGCGTGGTAGATGATGTATTTCGCACACCAACTGAACGGGCCAAACTGTTTCTAGAAGCCTAGGTTAACATGTGCACATAACCTGGAATAACCTGATCATCTCCCATGGTGTGAACTTCTGGAATAGGTGGCCTGGAATTGAAAGGCCTCTCTCACCTCTCTTTTCCCCTTTAGCGGTGTACAGGTGAAAGACAGCTGCCCGTCCGTGAACCCCCCCATGCACTTACTCCGATCTCTCATCTCATGGGTGTGATGATCAGACTCCACAGTGGGTCAATTGCCAGATATTCAATTCACAAAACGGCGCCTCTCAGTTTCAAGGCCAGAAAATGCAATATGGAGCTGGTGTCTGTGCCAGCCAGGATAATGAGTGAGCAGAGCTGTATTGGGCGTCAGAGAGTAGAAGAAGAAGCACATCGATGAGACAGCCTATTGGCATCGCTGCCAGACAGACAAAGTAACAACATTGCTCTAGCCTAGTGAAAGACAGAAGGAATTGGGTTGGAAGCAATAGTATTTAATGACACATCTCAAACTAAATAGGATTAGAAGACATTCTAAACTAGATACACACTCAGTATGCCGAACATTAGGAAAACCTTCCTAATATTCGAGTTGCACCCCTCCCCTTTTTGCCCTCAGAACAGCCTCAATTCGTCGGGGCATGGACTCTACAAGGTGTCGAAAGCGTTCCACAGGGATACTGGCCCGTGTTGACTGCAATGCTTCCCACAGTTGTGTCAAGTTGGCTGGATGTCCTTTGAGTGGTGGACCATTCTTGATAAACACGGGAAACTGTTGGGCGTGAAAAACCCAGCAGAGTTACAGTTCTTGACACAAACCGGTGTGGCTGGCACCTACTACCATACCCCGTTCAAAGGCTCTTAAATCCTTTGTCTTGCCCATACACCCATTCAATTGAAACGTACACAATCCACGTCTCAATTTTCTCCTACCGTTCATCTACAGTGGTTGAAGTGGATTTAATGAATTACATCAAGAAGGGAGCATAGCTTTCACCTGGATTCACCTGGTCAGTCTATGCCATGGAAAGAGCAGGTGTTCCTAATGTTTTGTATACACCGTGTATAAAAGACAAATAAATGTAACTTAAAGAAAGATTACTCTGTGTGGATGACTCATCATGGCCAAAAAGTCACTCACTTGAGCCTCCACGAACTCTGATATCCGTCAGTGGATTCTTCTCTAAATGCATCTGTAAAAACTGAGGACATTTTCTCTGCAGGACATCACATGAATTGACTATTCAATTGGCCCTTGTGGTAAAGATCAGCTGATAATAGACAGACAATAGATGGAGAGATCCAAAGGTGAAACCACACTACAGCCGTCAGCATTACCGCACATTACCACCAAACATCCCCACCGCCCGCCACTCTTCTCCAAAGGCAGATGTCCCCACTTCATCATTAAGTGCCTCTCTTAAAGAAAACCATTCATTACCCCACTGGAGTTTATCCCATCTCTGCTACTACCACTGTTGTATGGATGTTTCCCTCCCGTTTAATGGGCAGATGGAAAAATACCACAGGAGAAAAAAAAGTTATTTTAAAAGAGATACGGTCTCTTGTGCCAAAGCCACATGCCAATAGAGAGATGTTATAGTGCAGTGATGGAGTCTCACCGGCCTCCTCTGTGGAAAGAAGCAGAGAGGCAGACCATGCAGTGTGTAGCTCGCAGGCTGCTGCCTGACAAACACCAGTCCTCATAGACACTAAGAGCCCCACTTTGAGGCGTCATAACTCAGCCCACAGTGGTAGCAGAAACATACTGAAGGTATGACCAGGGGGTTGTATACTATTATAAACTGGGTGGTTCGAGCCCTGAATGCCGATTGGCTGAAAGCCGTGGTATGTCAGACAGTATATCACGGGTATGACAAAACATTTTGTTTTTACTGCTTTAATTACGTTGGTAACCAGTTTATAATAGGAGAGTGTCCTTATTGGTCACTCATGGCAGGGTAGGCCATGCTGTTGGTTGAAGGTGATAGTGTCTGTTGCCTGGTCCCCCTGCCGGTTGGTTCACCAGGTGACAATGTCACAGCACAGTGACCTGCAGCCGGAGTGTGCTGTGCAGCGGGGTGGGGAGCGGGGTGGCGGGCTTGTGCATGTGAGAGGTAATTATTGTAATTTGAGTGCGGGCGGTGCAGGTGAAGTTGGCCGTCTTCTAATTAATGAGAGGAGCAGATGGTAGTGGGCGGGAGCACGCAGCCGGCCGGCCGGCAGAGTGTGTGTATGTGTGTGTGTGTGTGTTTGTGCAGAGG
>NC_088213.1:38039261-38109261 GCF_036934945.1 Oncorhynchus masou masou
GCAGAGACACATCACCCACTATGTGACTGCCTCCTCGCTAATGTCATGAGCTATTGTGCATGTGCCTGGGGCATGTGAAGGGGTATGAGATAGGGAGTCACAGACCGGGGGAGCCGTTAACAGGGATGCAGATGGTGTCAGTGGTGACAGACAGAACAGCTGTTTAACGCTGAGTGAAAATACATGGTTCCAGTTCTCAACATTGCTGACTGAGAGGAGGTGAGAACAGCAAGACTCGATGTTGTTTCATTTGGTCACTTCGGTGCAGGTGTCAATTGGCTGTTTGTGCTCGCTGGTCACAGACAGAATGAGAGAGAGGAAAGAGACAATAGGCCTTCACACATCCACTGATTCAAAAACGGTCCAACATTTAAAAAAACACACTCACATTGTATTCGAGGGAGATGGACAGGCGATGTGTGGTCAGTCAGGAGGTGTGTGTGTCAGGGGGGGGGGTTAGGTTGAAGTCAGTTTGTGCTCCATAAATCAGCAGTAATGACGTAAGAGGCAGAGCAAACACAGCAGGTCTGGGCTGCAGCTGGCCGTGGGGCTGAGCTGGCCAGAGAGAGGAGAGAGAGAAACACACAGAGAGCAGAGACGGCAGCTGTCAGACCCCGGTCCCCGTCCTCCTTCCCATCGCACACCTGTCACACAGGAAGTCCGGGCCTGCCGCTGTTTCCTGGATACGCCTCCTCAGCCAAACACACTCTCCTGCCTCCTGCTGCAGCCTCTAGAGCCTCTAACACAGAGATTGAGCTGGGAGCTGAGAGAGAGAGAGAGAGAGAGAGAGCATTGTGACAGCTCTGAATGCATCATTCATAACAGCCAAACAAAGTAAATAAGGCCCAGGGAAAACAGATCTATATTTGTATCTGACGCAAACGTTTCCCATGTACTCTCAGTGACATGGCTCTGATGTTTATGCTAGTGCTCTATGACAGACAGAGAACAGATCACTGGACAGTTTGGACTTCTTTTCTAACTCTCCCACAGAGACAATGGCCCACATGCCCACACTTATGTGAGGAATATTCCCACGCTTCCCCTTCCCATGACCAATCTGAACTAATCCAGATGTACAGCTCGCAGATGGACTCACACTCTCACTACATGCCTCTCTCTCTCTATCTCTCTCTCTCTGCTCCCAGTTTGGCTCAGTCAGAAATGCTAGAGTGCTGTACAGGAAGTGATGTCACACAGCCCTGTGGCAGACGGTTGATGGGCGATGACGATGAGGCAGCCAGGCTGTTAACAGCAGCCGGAGCGTCAATGTTGTCATTGGCAAAGTTCTTCTTTGTTTTTGTCAGGATTGTCAAGGCGGGCCCTCAGGAGGGCTCCTCGCCCTATTCCCAAGCCGCCCTTCATGCTGCCTGTATGCAATTAACAGAGTAATTAAAAGCCTGATGAGCTAATTGGTGTTTGGTGAAGCTGCAGGTGTTTTGATAGGGGAGCTTGTTTGTGTAAGTGCACAGTATAAACAGATTCCGATCGAGGGTAATTTTTGGCACGGTTTCCCCCCATAATTTGAATAATATGGGTGTTTAGGGGAAAGCAGGTCCATTACTGTTACTGTTTAATAGGCCAACGTTAATAAAATTGTCATAAATCTTAATCATAAGAGAAATAAACAATTTTATTCAAAGTTGTTCTGGAAAGGTATTAAGTATAAACTCAATTTGGGGAAAAATGACATCATGTGAGGTCAGGTCTGATGGGGTCTTGTTGAACTGTGACCTCATTGTTGTCCAGAGAAGGTGGAAGAGAGAAATGACTTTCATTTAAACTTTTTTCAAGCTCAAATTAAATGTTGTTGTACCCTGAGGCAGAACTCTCAGCTGGCAGCAGAGAGAGAGAGAGCGAGAGACAGAGAGAGGCTGAGGCTCTGAGCAAAGGAAGAGAATTGCTCTGAGGAACTGGGCCAAATAAGTCCCCCTCTCCTCCCTGCACCCCCTCTCCTCCCTGCACCCCTCTCCTCCCCCCTCTCCTCCCTGCATCCCCCTCTACTCCCTGCATCCCCCTCCCTACTCCCTGCATCCCCCTCTACTCCCTGCACCCCCCTCTCCTCCCTGCACCCCTCTCCTCCCTGCATCCCCCTCTACTCCCTGCATCTCTCTCTCTTCTTGTTTGCTTCACCTCCCTCTACCCAACCCTTTCCTCTCCACCTCTCTTCATCTCTCTCTCTTTCTATGTCTTTATAGTGTCATTTATATATCCCTGTACCTTCCCCCACTCTCTCTTCTCTCTCTACCCACCATGTTTTAGTGTTTTCTCTGTTCTGCTCTGTGCCCTCCCTCCCTCCCTCCCTCTCTCTCTCAGCGTTGGCAGATGTGCTGGTGACGGCTGTGTGCCCATGGCGCTGGCGGTCCCCAGGTGGCAGAGATGACAGTTATTGATGTTCAGGTGTGAGCTTTTTACAGTGGGCCTGGAGCCTATAGCCAGCCAGCTCCACGCACTCTGAGCACACTCTCCTGCTGAATGGGTCTGATAGAACAGCAGCAGCAAGAACACAAACAACACAGCAACAAGTCCACCTGAGAATTAGGGCTTAGCTGCTTGTGAGCACACAGCTGTGGACTTGGAAGTCCAGCTTTTCTTCCCTTTGGTTGTGTTGCCAGTATGAGTAGAATCTTGGTGCAAACTGCAGAGGCCATATTTTTTTTGCTGAAATTAGGATGTTGACGGATCCAAACAACGGGCCAGTTAGTTCTTGTTGGTATGTGTATGTGTGTGAGATCCCCAGAGTGGCCGCACACTCGTCTCTGTGTCTCGGCCGGTGCCAGTGCCCAGTGCCGTCCTAACACACTCCAGATGTGCCAGGCCGGGGAGTTGTTCTTGGCACGGACCGCCTCGGCAGAATGTCACAAATACTTTCCTTTATTTAGGAATGGCTCTTGGTTAGCGGCTGGGGAGGAGGGGAGGAGGGGAAGGGAGCAGAAGGAGAGAAGAAGGGAGGAAAAAGAGAGCTAGAGGGAGGGTGGGAGCAAAAGGAGAAGGGGGGGGGTGGAGGAGAAACAGAGCTCCATGGAACATCTGGATTTTATTAGCAGCCATTGGGAAAATGTGAAAAGGACGGGTTTTTTTCTGTGAGTAGCGATATGCTCCATGTAACCACTTCACTGCCGAGCGACGCCCTCCCTGAAGAGAACAGATGGCCGCTAGACTTCAATACAATTATATCAATAACAGTCATCACTGCCGTCAGCGCCACATGACAAGCACACTAAAGTACAGAGAAGCAGGGAACCCAAACTTGTCTCACAAGTGCTGTTGTGTTGGGTGGAGAAGGAAGCCGACTCTGAAACGCAGGTCCCTCGTCAGGGTGTTTTCGTCACCATCACCATGAAGTCTCCCTCTCCCTCACAGTTCAAATCAAGAGCTGGCTTTTCCACCAGCCCGCCACTAACATTACCCAGAAACAGCAAACAGATGGGGGATGGAGAGAGGTGGAGGAATAAACTGTTATGTAGTCGGTAAATGAATAAACACAAAGACGTAAGGGAATAAACACTGGTGCACTGAACAATTCAGAGACAGAGTCCTATTTAAACATAAACAGAGAAGTAGAGAGTAGGGAGTAGCAGTATTGGTTCCTTGTTTTCCATGTTGTTCTACCTTTCTCCCAGGCCATGCCTCATGTCTCAGACATCTGAGTACTGTATCTGCTGTCTCTGACTGGTGCAGACGAGGAGAGAGCTGATCTCTCCTGTGTATTAGACCGTTTTACACTGACCTTGTCCTGGTCTGTCCTGGTCAGCTCGTGTCCTCTGCCCAGTAACTCAGTGGTAACTAGGTCAGCCCAGGAACCAGTGTGTCTGGCCTCATCCCTCTCTCCTCCTCCTCAAATGGATGGAGTGTCTGAGGACCCCCTCCTTCTCCTCCACACAGCTGGGGTCTCAGCAGTTACACACCCCATGGGTCACCACTGCACTGCCGCCACACCCTAAATGGTTTTAACATATATTCTGTGAGTTATTACTGTATGTGCTGTGAGGCTCCTGCTGCGCTCAGTCTAACTTTCCCTATGTTGTCTATCTTTCATTCTACACACACACACACACACACACACACACACACACACACACACACACACACACACACACACACACACACACACACCCACACACACACACACAGTCACACGGTCTCTCACACACACACAGTCACACGGTCTCACACACACACACACACATGCATTTTCTCCCTGGGCCTTTCAGTTCTCCATTATTAAACAGAAATTTATTCCCCACTGAATGTTGGTTTTCACTAAACATATTTGTTCAACCCAGTCTGTGTAGTATCGCAGTGATTCTCAAGTAACAGGGTAACGTGTATATTTGTTTCTGCTTGTTCCATGCTTGTACATTTCTGTGGAGGGAGCTGGGGCTGCTCTCTCTCCAAGGCTCTCTCCCACCCTGTCATTAGTGAACCTAAAGCCTCTGAACTCTAAATCAGCTCAAGATGATCCCCAGTCTGGTTTCTAACACAAAGAGAGATAAAGACAGAGAGAGAGAGAGAGAGAGAGACAGAGAAAGAGAGACCGGGAGAGTGACCAAGAGACAAAGAGAGAGACACAGGGAGAGAGAGAGAGAGAGAGAGAGAGAGAGAGAGAGAGAGAGAGAGAGAGACCGAGAGACAAAGAGAGAGACACAGGGAGAGAGAGAGAGACACAGAGAGAGAGAGAGTGAGGCACATTGTAAAAACACTGTATATATATATAATATGACATTTGAAATGTCTTTATTGTTTTGAAACTTCTGTATGTGTGATGTCTACTGTTAATTTTTATTGTTTATTTCACTTTATATATTATATACCTTACTTGCTTTGGCAATGTTAACACATGTTTCCCATGCCAATAAAGCCCCTTGAATTGAATTGAATTGAATTGAGAGGAGAAAGAGAGTCTGCCATTCAGACAGGTTGACTGAGTTCTCCCAGGCAGGAGGACCTTTACATCATCATCAATGCCAGGTTCATCCATCCAGCATGTCTGATCACTATCTAACCCACTATCCCTCTGCTCCAACATCTCCCTCCCGTCAGACCTAGTCTATTCTTTATGGTGCCTCCACCCACTCCCGTGCTAAGGGGTCTCTGTCAATCCCTGGGTCAGGAGAGGGGCGATGGGGATGGGGAGTCAGGGAGTCTGGAGGGGGCTAGGGAGAGGGTGCGGGGTGCGGGGTCCTGGGGCCGAGGCGCAGGGCTCTAATCCCCATGTTTTGATGTGAGGCCTGTGTTTGTGTGGACTACTCGGCGGCCTGATGGGGAGCAGATGTGGGAAGGCAGGCGGGCGGGCACCGAGCCAGAGCAGCTGGGAGAAATTAAAAACAACAGCATTCCTGGAGACTGGGGGAATTACAGAGAGAGGGAGAGAGAGAGAGGGAGAGAGGGAACGCGCTAGAGACAGGGAGAGATTTCGGGGTATGTGTCCCAGATAGGAGCCCATTTGGAGAGAGGGAGAGCGACAGAGGTGCAAGAGAAGATCTCTAGAGACCACCTCAGAGTCTGTCTGTGTCTAAGGCACAGTTACAGTAGCTCTGTTCTAATGTGAAGGATAGGCCATGTGATAACAGAGACACTACCAGCAGCCAACCAGCCTCTTAATGGCCTGTCATTACATGATGGTTTCTTGTGTGTTTGGTGGTTTTAGTGAAAGCGTATGTCCTGAAATCTATCAAGAGACCCAGAAATAGCTCCAGAATGACAACCTGGAGTGTGATCTCGCACGGAATAGTTTTTCATCTTGTTTGTAGCACAATAAGGACTGAACTGAAACCCTTTTTAGAACACAGATTGTTGACTGACCGTTCCTTCCCTGAAAGCCATTTTTAGGCGTGATTACCGGAAACATACAGCTGTGTACAGGAGAGACTGACAGCAGTGTAATCACCAAAAGCTTTTGACTGCATACTGTGGGCTGCAGCTAAGGCCAGAGCCAGCGCCGGGCTCCCAAATCCTCAGGGAGTCTATGAGGCAGCATTGTATCCTGGGTAAGAATCTATTTTCTGTATTGATTACTGTGTAGATCCACTTTGAGTGGGAGATAAAAGGGCTGCGTGGAAGGAAGAAGAGGAAGGCTCAGAACGTCCTGTACCTCTCCCCTGAACAGGATCCACTGTGGTGCTCCGATGCCATGGTTCCTTAATTAGACAGAGGAAACACAGTGAAAGCAACAGGACACACGCTGTGGTCAGATGGACATGCTGGGGGATTGACAGCTCTACCCAGGAAGTCTGTTGAGGTGTGGACCATCAACTCTGTCTCTCTCTCTCTTACCAGTCTCTCCATCTCACTCTGTCTTTCCCTCTCTGTTTTTCCTTTGGCATGAGTCCTTCCTGTCCTTCAGCACAATGGGAGCACAGATGGCCACAGATGGGGGGGGGTTCGGACAGAGCAGACTTTCTAATGTATTAAAAATGAAATCCAGTTGTGTGTGTGTGTGTGTGTGTGTGTGCATCCTTTAGCTGGTCAGATTAAACAGCTGTGAGTAATCCCACAGCAGTTGCAGACAGGCCAGGAGGGCCGGACTCCTCCCCTCCTCTCTCCCCCTCGCCCCAGGAGTCTCGGCCGTCCCAGAACCCCTCGGGAGCCCTAGCAGCAGTTGCCATGTGAAGGAACTCTCCCCGAGGAGTAAATTAACAGCCCTGATTGAGGCATGCTTTCTGTCAAAATGGTCACTGTTTCAATCAAATCACAGTCAGAGGGTGGGTCAAGATTGTTCAGTCGTCATGGAAATAGAGTGCGTGTACATTATGGGATTCGAGTGAAATGGCCAATCAGGGATTGTCAGTCTGTCTGCATTTTTTTAAAGCAAAAAAGTGACAAAAATCCAGGCCTCAAAGAGTTTGTGTGCGGTACTCTTTAGTTGTTTTGTTGTTGTTGAAGTCAGTCAGTATAGCTACAATAGCTCCTGAACAGGAATACTGTTTGTTGAGTGTGGTGACTGATGGACGAGCCCTGCCCTGCCTGCCTCCTCTTCTCTCTGACAGACAGACACCCAGGCAGACCAGAGAGGAGAGCAGCCCAGCCGTGCAGCACAGGGCCAGGCAGGGTACCTGTCTACATTTGTCCATGGCTGGGAGCGGGGACATTGCAGTCCTACTGGCAGGAGCCACCAGCTCAATATACCAGTATTGATGCAGGGACTGGTTTGGGTTTTTACTTTACCTTCTATACCGGTATTTGAATGTTTGGTTTGTTAAATGTGATATGCAGAGTGTAATGTCACTTCTTGTAGTTGACTTTGCTACTTGAGTCATCTCTCTCCGCTCTTTCTCTCCGTGACACTTTCCACACAGACCTAGCCACGCCCCCTGTCACTCAAGGAGCGCATTTGATGTTCCTCGACCACAAGACACTTGCGTTCAGTCTGCATGGTCAATGTAGCATATACAACAACAATACTGATGACAACAATGCTGTTTTCACTTTGCTTCTTAACATAAATCCACTAGCGTTCTATAGTGACACTATTAGTTTGTGTTTCTTACAGCAAACAGCAAATCAGCTAGTTTGTCTTTTCTTAGCAAGTTGCCCTAAATCTTGTGAGACGCTAATTGTTAGCCGCTAAAGCTAATAGCTAGCTAATAAATGTACTGAGTAAGAGCAAACGTAGCTAGCTAATACAGCCTGACAATGCCAGTGATGGTGTAGACCTAAATCAGCATGTTGTTTGTGCAATAGTATCTTCTAAATCAGAGAAATATGCGAAGCAAGAATATGTTGGCTACATGAAGTAGCTAAGAGAAAACATTCAATGTAGCCAAAGCTGATAGGGTCCCCTAGAAAACACTTATCAACACTTTAGTTCCTACCCTGTCACAAGAACTCCTCCCTGGCGTTTTAATTCATTGTCATCTGAAACAACACTGTATTCAAAGTGCCCACTATTATATTCTAACTATAGAATTAGAATAGTCTTTATATTCATGATACTGCCCAATCCTTTCACTGGTTATTTTGTCTTACCCTGTACATAGATTCGTTTGATATTTCCATGACTCCATTTTTTTTTGCTCTAATTCGCAAGTCAAATCGCAATTGCAACATTTGGTTAAAAATAAATCCTAGATTATATACCCACATTATGCAGCACTGTGGAAATGATCTCCAAAACAAAAAATACCTTCCAATTTTTTAAAAATACAGTGGTATAATATTTTCGCCATATCGCCCAGCCCTAGCAGGGTTTCAATACTAACACCTTGTGTTTAGGGGGATCGGAGTGGTGTCCTGGCGAGCGCCCCTTGTGTTTGAGAGGACCACAGTCAGATTTTCAATGGCCATTGTAGCTTCTAGAATCTAGAATAACACTCTTGAAAATCAGAGCCTAGCTTTTTGGGAGTTCTACATGCAAATATGTAAATAGCTCAGAGAAGAGAAGAGTTTAAGAGAATGTTAACTGTGGCAGGAATACTGTGGAAGGGTTCCATTCATAAACCATTGCTCTGGAACACAGTGTGCCCTGCATATTTTTTTCATAGTCAGCAGCAGAGGATCTGAGTTTAGTAGTTCAGTAGTAGAGAGAAGAGCAGTAAGGAGCTGCGCCTGTCCGTCCTGGCTGCAGAGGTGACTTCTCCCTGCCACCCCAGAAACACTTTAACCCTGAGGACCGCGGCACCCTCCTGCACCCTCCACCATCCTGCAGCTGCTCTCCCTGGAGGTCAAGACCTAATTATCCTCCTGTTGTTTGTGTGGCAGTGACCTGATGTGTTTGGTTATTTTTGCACTTGACAGTGGAGGCGTCAGCGGCTGCAGCTTAGCGGGTGGGTTGGGGTGGGGGTCTGTTCCAAACATGGCCAGGAGTACTAGTACTACATGCTAGTGGGGTGCCTGTAGGTCTATGAGGCTCCCTGCGAGCTGCTCCCTGCGTGGCCGACATGATCCTGCTGTCCGAGTGGAGTTAACAGTGGAGTGAACTCTGAGACAGCTGATAGAGAGGCCTGGCTTAAACCTTCCTCCTCAGCACATGCCTCTGTACTGGTCTAATGCAGATACTGGGTCCAGGACTCGCAGGGTATACGCATATATACTCGCAGGGTATACGGTGGGTACACACACACACATGGTCTCACACACTGTAAAGCTATCTTCTCCGTGGCTGTGAAAGCCATCACACTCGGCAGCTCATGTTTTTGTAGCAGAAGGATCTCATTCCACCCACATCCCTCTGACGGCTGCTGCTTCCCCTGTTACACTCAGTGTTTACCATGGAGCATTTAATACTGAATACTCCAACACTGAGCCAGGGCTGATTACTCTCACTGGATAATGTGTATGCATGGCCCCCGAAAAATATATTAGAAAGATTATTACATTTTATCCACATTATTTCAAAGAACAAATATTATTTTGAATGAAAAAGTATGTGATTATGTGTAAACAATGTAGTTGAGATTGCAATCGATAGACCTTTTAATACATCAAAAAGAAACAGACATTTACAGCCTTCTCTCTGCAGCTTTGCATAAGAAACTACAAGAGTTGTTGTGGTCGTAGTAGGAGGCAGAAAGAATGCCAGTGTGGGGACTGGGCAGTGACAAGCCAGTGTGGGGACTGGGCAGTGACAAGCCAGTGTGGGGACTGGGCAGTGACAAGCCAGTGTGGGGACTGGGCAGTGACAAGCCAGTGTGGGGACTGGGCAGTGACAAGCCAGTGGGGACTGGGCAGTGACAAGCCAGTGTGGGGACTGGGCAGTGACAAGCCAGTGTGGGGACTGGGCAGTGACAAGCCAGTGACAAGCCAGTGGGGACTGGGCAGTGACAAGCCAGTGTGGGGACTGGGCAGTGACAAGCCAGTGTGGGGACTGGCAGTGACAGTGACAAGCCAGTGGGGACTGGGCAGTGACAAGCCAGTGTGGGGACTGGGCAGTGACAAGCCAGTGGGGACTGGGCAGTGACAAGCCAGTGTGGGGACTGGGCAGTGACAAGCCAGTGTGGGGACTGGGCAGTGACAAGCCAGTGGGGACTGGGCAGTGACAAGCCAGTGTGGGGACTGGGCAGTGACAAGCCAGTGGGGACTGGGCAGTGACAAGCCAGTGTGGGGACTGGGCAGTGACAAGCCAGTGTGGGGACTGGGCAGTGACATGCCAGTGTGTCCCGGTGTATGTGGAAGGCGGCAGGGCACGGCAGAGGAATAGCAGCCCTTGTCCTATCTCCTGGAAAAGGCGATGCCACCTGACCGCTCCAGGCCGTCCCTTCCCTCCTGTCCCCGACTGGAGCAGCCCTGCCTTTCCTTGTTTGGTCCCGGCTGGGGGCCTCGTTCCAGCCTCGTAGAAGTGTCTCTGTGATGGACAGCGGCAGATCCAGCTGCACTTGTCACTGACTGTCACGCGCCTGTCCATATGGAGGACGAGAGGGGACAGGCGGGGAGTATCAGTGGGACTGGGGCAGAGGGGTGGGAAGGGAGAGTGGGGGTGGGGCGGGTGGAGGACACTGATAGGGATGTCAGTACTACGGGGGGCGTTGGTGTGGGGGTGGGGGGTCCCGTCAGCAGCAGCTGAGCGGACCAGCAGGTGTTACTTTATGTCTCCAAGAGCTCTAATATTTTGCATGTTGTTCCAAGCCCCCATCTCTCTATCTCCTGCTGTAGTACAACATCGTTCACAGAGTCTCTGCAGCAGAAACAAGACCTCACAGCCAGGCCATCAATACATTCTCTCTCATATCAAATCAGTGGGTCATGAGTGGGTTTCAGATAATGGAAGCAACACTGATCAATAAATACAACTAGCTATTAAGAATTTTTTCTGAGAAGTAAATTGCTTGTTTGGATCAGATTTTTATCGTGTGCATTCTGTACCTGGATGTTTGCATCTGGGTGTGTTGGTGTCTGATGTGTCTTCAATTTTGTCTCTTTGTAACCGTCTCTCTCGTTCTCTCTTTCTCTTTCTCTCTCCTTCTTCTCTCTCTCTCTCTCTCTCTCTCTCTCTCTCTCTCTCTCTCCTGCAGGTAGCACAGAACAGAAGGTTGGAACGATGCCCGATTCACCTGCTGATGTCAAAACCCAGCCCAGGTTGACTCCGCCCACAATGCCACCTCCACCCCCGGCCGTCAGCCAGGCACCCAATCGCAACGCTTCATTCACACCCACCACCAGTAGGTCAAGTAAGGCATTTTTTAAATTCCTTATTTCACTGTTTGCACTCTAAAACATGTATGCATGCTATCTTTCAATTTAAAAAAATACTTATATCATATCTTACCTGGCATAAAATACTATTCTGTATTGCTACCATGTCTGTGTTCTCCCTTGAATGCCTGAATCCACTTTGTAACTTTATACAGAACCTTGTAAATTCCCTGAGGTAGTACTATGTATCTATCTTGAAGGTGTTTTGTGCAGCATTGGGCCGGGCAGGATGTGAACAGAATAGTGAGCTGGTAGGAGTGCTGCATCAGCTCTTCTCTGTCATTGGCACGGCTCTACCTCTGCGGCTGTTAGGCTGTTAGGAAGGGAACCTGCCTGGGCTTCAGGGAAACAGGCTGCTACAGGCGGCTGCTGGGCTCCATAGGCCTGGCTGTGTGTTTCTGATGAGACTGTAGCTTCAACATGATGAAGACTTGACTTCAGTCAGTTGTGTGTGTAGAATTCCCTGGTGGATCAAGTGTCTTGGAGTATGTGTGAGAATGGCTGTGGCACTGTCTCTGTGTGTGTATGTATGTATGTGTGTGCGTGTGTGTGTGTGTGTGTGTGTGTGTGTGTGTGTGTGTGTGTGTGTGTGTGTGTGTGTGTGTGTGTGTGTGTGTGTGTGTGTGTGTGTGTGGTGGGGGGGGGGGGCTTGTTTACCGGCTGTAGTTGCACAGGGGGCATTGCTGGGCTCGCCGGGCTACAGACCACTTTCTTCCCTATATAGCAATGACAGTCCGTGTTGTTTCACCTGTTGTGGTGGTCACCAGTGTAGCTCGCTCTCCCCTCTAAAACCAGAACACAAGTGGCGGGTCACATGGTTAGCCCACATGTGTGCCGACCAGCCTGGCTCCAATGGAGAGATTAGAGTCAAGGGTAGAAATGAGAGGAACTGTGTACAGAACATATATTCAAACACTACCATCTAACACACACTGTTGGCATACTGCCACATGCACTCCGACAAACTGGGGGAGAAATTAAACTCCCTGCAGATTGAAATGTTTTCAAACATTGGATGGGTGGTATCCAGATCGTCATACCATCATTCTCTCATCTCCACCCTTCTCTCATACCGGGATATACGGTCATACCACCCTTCTCTCATACCAGGATATACGGTCATACCATCCTTCTCTCATACCGGGATATACGGTCATACCATCCTTCTCTCATATCCACCCTTCTCTCATACCGGGATATACGGTCATACCATCCTTCTCTCATATCCACCCTTCTCTCATACCGGGATATACAGTATTACTGGCTTAGTACACAAGGTGGCTCCAAAAAAAACACAAAAAAAGCCCATTGGGCATCTATTACCAGAATGCTAACAAAATTAGCACAGATATTAGCGAATTTTGATGGAGGCTGCTAGCTAAATACGCTAATGAGCACAAAACAAAAATAAACGAATTGCAGAGACAGGCAATTCTGCTACGAAATGTATACATATCTGGGTAGGCGCTACCGAATGTCATTTTTGGTGAGTGTGAACATTTACAAACGAATGTGTACGAGAGACATTGTCCAAATGAACAAAGTTCCAGACGCATGCTTGTCTTAAGGAAGTACAGCACTGGCTCTGGATCAGCATGTATAGGCTACACTTGTGTCTGTGTGGAGTCTGGAGTTGCTAGGGAAACAGGCATGCCTGCTCTGCTCAGAGAAGAGGGGAGAGGAGAAGACAGGCCGAGAACTGAGAGGAGAAAAAAATGCAAGGAAATCAAGATTGTGTAAGCTGTACAGGTAACTCATCCAAAGAGCTTTGACTTCTCAAACATGGTAGAAAGCTAACACAATATGATGCCCCGTCATCTTATTAGTTCAGCCACTTACTTGCATTAACTTGCAAGTGAACTTAGGGGCCGAGTTAATGAAAGATTTCTGCGTTTTTCACTCAGGAAAGAAAGATAAAACACTTCAGAAATATCTTGCTGTGTTTTGTAAACGCAGATGTAAAATGCTTTTTATTGTAATTTCTGGTCGGCATCAGGCTAATTTCATACTTCAGTTGCACTTCTCCCCTCAGATGAGAATTCATGAAGGGGCATTCTATCAACAGACAGCCCTCTGACTGATGTGTAGCTACCTTTTCTCCTGTACTTTTCGCGGTGTAGCCTACTTTTCTCTGGTAAAATGCAAGATTAACTTTAAGCCCAACACTAGGAAATGTAACTGGCTACATTATTTCTATGATAAACATTAGAAATATGATGGCCATGCAGCTTATTTTTTCATTGGAAGCTCATTTACTTGTGTAGCTAGCTAACAGCCAAGTAGCGTTGCACTTCTGTTGTCATCTGATGAAAATGAAGCTGTTTTCTGCCGAATGTGTTGCACTAATGTCTTTTCTGTGAAGGAAAAACTATAGTTGCATCTCCCTGATCAGTCTATTGAAACAAAATAGCACTGTTGACTTTTGATATAAAACGTGAGCTCTGTCAATACACAGCTGGCCTCACCTGCTCCTGCTTTCTCCTGTTGTGCTATTTCAAACAAAAACGACTGACTCCACTGTCCTGGGGGAACTACGGTTAGCTTCATGATGTCAAATAATGTGACAGGTGAAATGAAGAATGCGATCTTCTTTATCTCCTAACGTATTGCACAAGTTAACTAAAGGTATTTACTTAAAGAGTAGCTACAAATATGAAAGTGTATTGAAAAACCTCAAATAAATAGTTTCAATATATCAAAATACCCTGGTATGCAGTATATACGGAGTGCCGCCCACCAAGCTTAAAACATATCATATTAAACTCACACATTCATACGTCCTTTAATATCTCAATAATTCAGCCGCATACACCCATGACTAAGAATAAACAAAACATAAAAACATCAGATTTATATACATTATACAGTATAAAAACAACCCATATCAGAAATATCAGAGGAAACAATAGTATACTATATGATAAGTTACAAATGAGTGAATTGAATATGATTTCATTCTGATTGAGACGTACATCTTGTTGTGACAGTCACTGAGGATGGAGTGTAAGAATATCCCACCAATATTGGGTAATGTACCATTCAGTAGATGAAGCAGGGGAAAGGTGGAACGTGGAACGGAGGGAGTAGTGGAGGGGTGTGAAGCAGGAGTGTGGCAGCCAGGCAGGGTGGGGAGGTGGGGTGGGGGTGCCCTGAACCTGAAAGCTGCAAATCTACTTTCAGCTGTTGGACATGTGCAAGGACTGATTTAGCAACACACCTGCTATTGGAATAAATAACACAGGCCGCAGGCCTATTTTTGGCACCTCTTTAACACGTTCCTCTTATAGTTGTGTCCTACTGAGTGAGTGGGTGAGCGAAAGTTAGAAACAGACTGGTGAAGGGGAGGAGGGGCAGTGGGAAAGAGGGGGGGGGGGGTCAAACGGTCCCACTTGTGAGAGGCAGTTGAAGTTACTGCACACAGAGCCTTCACTCAATCTGGTATGAGCCGAGGCAGAGCACGAGCAGCAGAGTACGGGTTAGCAGCCAACAGTGTCTTTACCCAGCCTTAGTGTGTTCCCTGGCCTCAGCCTTAGTGTATTCCCTGGTCCCAGCCTTAGTGTGTTCCCTGGTCCCAGCCTTAGTGTGTTCCCTGGCCCCAGCCTTAGTGTGTTCCCTGGTCCCAGCCTTAGTGTATTCCCTGGTCCCAGCCTTAGTGTGTTCCCTGGTCCCAGCCTTAGTGTGTTCCCTGGCCCCAGCCTTAGTGTGTTTCCTGGCCTAAGCCTTAGTGTGTTCCCTGGTCCCAGCCTTAGTGTGTTTCATGGCCCCAGCCTTAGTGTGTTCCCTGGCCTCAGCCTTAGTGTGTTCCCTGGCCCCAGCCTTAGTGTGTTCCCTGGTCCTAGCCCTAGTGTGTTCCCTGGTCCCAGCCTTAGTGTGTTCCCTGGTCCCAGCCTTAGTGTGTTCCCTGGTCCCAGCCTTAGTGTGTTCCCTGGCCCCAGCCTTAGTGTGTTCCCTGGTCCCAGCCTTAGTGTGTGGCCTCAGCCCCTGGCCTCAGCCTTAGTGTGTTTCCTGGTCCCAGCCTTAGTGTGTTTCCTGGTCCCAGCCTTAGTGTGTTCCCTGGTCCCAGCCTTAGTGTGTTCCCTGGCCTCAGCCTTAGTGTGTTTCCTGGTCCCAGCCTTAGTGTGTTCCCTGGCCTCAGCCTTAGTGTGTTTCCTGGTCCCAGCCTTAGTGTGTTCCCTGGTCCCAGCCTTAGTGTGTTCCCTGGCCTCAGCCTTAGTGTGTTCCCTGGTCCCAGCCTTAGTGTGTTCCCTGGCCTCAGCCTTAGTGTGTTCCCTGGTCCCAGCCTTAGTGTGTTCCCTTCCCAGCCTGGTTCCCTCCCAGCCTTAGTGTGTTCCCTGGTCCCAGCCTTAGTGTGTTCCCTGGCCTCAGCCTTAGTGTGTTTCCTGGTCCCAGCCTTAGTGTGTTCCCTGGTCCCAGCCTTAGTGTGTTCCCTGGTCCCAGCCTTAGTGTGTTTCCTGGCCTCAGTCTTAGTGTGTTCCCTGGTCCCAGCCTTAGTGTGTTCCCTGGTCCCAGCCTTAGTGTGTTCCCTGGCCTCAGCCTTAGTGTGTTTCCTGGTCCCAGCCTTAGTGTGTTCCCTGGTCCCAGCCTTAGTGTATTCCCTGGCCTCAGCCTTAGTGTGTTCCCTGGTCCCAGCCTTAGTGTGTTCCCTGGTCCCAGCCTTAGTGTGTTTCCTGGTCCCAGCCTTAGTGTGTTCCCTGGCCTCAGCCTTAGTGTGTTCCCTGGCCTCAGCCTTAGTGTATTTCCTGGTCCCAGCCTTAGTGTGTTCCCTGGTCCCAGCCTTAGTGTGTTTCCTGGTCCCAGCCTTAGTGTGTTCCCTGGTCTCAGCCTTAGTGTGTTCCCTGGTCCCAGCCCTAGTGTGTTCCCTGGTCCCAGCCTTAGTGTGTTCCCTGGTCCCAGCCTTAGTGTGTTCCCTGGTCCCAGCCTTAGTGTGTTCCCTGGTCCCAGCCTTAGTGTGTTTCCTGGTCCCAGCCTTAGTGTGTTTCCTGGTCCCAGCCTTAGTGTGTTCCCTGGTCCCAGCCTTAGTGTGTTCCCTGGCCTCAGCCTTAGTGTGTTTCCTGGTCCCAGCCTTAGTGTGTTCCCTGGCCTCAGCCTTAGTGTGTTCCCTGGCCTCAGCCTTAGTGTGTTTCCTGGCCTCAGCCTTAGTGTGTTCCCTGGCCTCAGCCTTAGTGTGTTCCCTGGCCCCAGCCTTAGTGTGTTCCCTGGTCTCAGCCTTAGTGTGTTTCCTGGTCCCAGCCTTAGTGTGTTCCCTGGCCTCAGCCTTAGTGTGTTCCCTGGTCCCAGCCTTAGTGTGTTCCCTGGTCCCAGCCTTAGTGTGTTTCCTGGCCCCAGCCTTAGTGTGTTCCCTGGTCCCAGCCTTAGTGTGTTTCCTGGCCCCAGCCTTAGTGTGTTCCCTGGTCCCAGCCTTAGTGTGTTCCCTGGCCTCAGCCTTAGTGTGTTCCCTGGTCTCAGCCTTAGTGTGTTTCCTGGCCCCAGCCTTACTATGTGCCCTGGAGCTCTCCTACTCAACCTTAAGGATGCATGTGCCAACACCACCCTCTTCGACCCTGTCCTCCGGCGCCCTCACACCGCATGACGTCTGGGGGGAGGAGGTAGAGGGACAGGTGGAGGATGGAGGAGGACAACAGGCTGGTACTGATGGAGGGCCTCTCTCCCTCTCTCTCCCTGCAGTGCTAAACGGGAGCAGTCACTCGAGTCACTCGCCCACTTCGCTCAACGGGGCGCCCTCTACACCCAACGGCTTCAGCAACGGCCCCGCCATGTCGTCCACCGCCTCCCTGTCCAATCAGCAGCTGCCGCCGGCCTGTGGCGCCCGCCAGCTCTGCAAGCTCAAGCGCTTCCTCACCACGCTGCAGCAGTTCGGCAACGACATCTCGCCCGAGATCGGAGAGCGAGTCCGCAGTCTGGTGCTGGGCCTGGTGGTAAGTCCTCTTCTCTATCCCTCTCCCCTGTTTGTCTATCTCTCCCACTCGTTCTCCTACTTTTCTGGAGTTACAGTACTTACTTAGTTGTGTCCAGTTATCTCTTTCTGTCTCTCCATGTTTTACTGTGAAGCTTCTTCCCCAAGTGTTCCAATCTCTCCCTTCCCCTGGTTTTTGACAGAATTCCACCCTGACCATAGAAGAGTTCCACTCCAAACTCCAGGAGGCTACCAACTTCCCTCTGCGTCCCTTTGTCATTCCATTCCTCAAGGTAAGCACATCAAAACCCAACGTAGACACACCCTCCCTTTTTCCAATAGGCTGCCTAGGAATCCCCAGCTTATTTCCCAGTATGTCCATTTGAGCAGCTTCCGCTTCTGATATTAGCTTTGCATATGGAGATGGAAGGAAGGGCTTTCGAGAACAAAACCCACCCAAACAAACAAAGAATATTCTCCGGATGGCTGGCCAGTGTAGAAAGCGACCTGGTTTCTGTGCCTGAGCCGTGTGTGATTCCTCCATTAGTGTGTGTGGGTGTGGAGCTGATTGAAGCTCGGTATATAAAAGGAGTAGGACCCTGCAGATTTCCAACCCAGTCTGCTGCCGCCTGCCTGGCGCTGGGCTGATCCGCTGGTCCATATGGCCATCGTTTGCGATTCATTAAAACTGGCACACGAGTGTTTACCCTGAGTGGCGCGGCGTGGAGAGGAGGGAGGGAGGGGGGGAGGGGAGGGTAAATAAGGCTCCCTGACAGATGTAGCCGGCCCGGGGCGGCTACCACGCAGAGCTTTTCACTCTGGCTGATGTCTTTGGCCTGATCCTGTTACCTGCATTGTCAAACCCACAGTCACGGAGACGAGAGAGAGAGAGAGAGAGAGAGAGAGAGAGAGAGAGAGAGAGAGAGAGAGAGAGAGAGAGAGAGAGAGAGAGAGAGAGAGAGAGAGAGAGACAAAATCCATCTTTCCGAACGACTGTCATTATGAATAACACATTACTCTGCTGTGGTCCAGAAGTCACAATGCCAGCTGTTCAATACATAACACATGTAACAAATGTGACAGTAGGGAATGGGCCTTCAGGGACACTGCTGACGGTTCTGATGGAGGGAGGGGCAGTCATGCTGACACTGCGTGTGCGTGTCTGTGTGCGCGCGTGCCTGTGTCTGTCTGTGTGTCTGTGTCGGTGCTGGGTGCTGGCTGTGCTGCTTGGTGGTGACTAGGGCACACATTCCTGTCTGTCCCACACACTCTGTATCTCTGTCCCTCCTGTTTATTCCCAGAGCAGAGGGACATATGGGGGACAACAGGGGGGCGGGCCAAGCTGGAGTCATGCCTGGTTATTAACTATAATTGCAGACATGATGGTGGCTTGTACGGTTGTGGATGGAATGTAATTCCACACACCACATACCAACACAAATACATTCACATACATACAATACATTCACTACGGAAATCTTGGTTAGCTCAGTGAGGGAAAGATGAACAAGCAAACAGTATCTGCTCTATAGGAAGGTGTTAACTAACAACCAGGAAGCATTCCCACAGTGTTGTAGATAGATAGATAGATAGATAGATAGATAGATAGATAGATAGATAGATAGATAGATAGATAGATAGATAGATAGATAGATAGATAGATAGATAGGCCAGTGTCTGATGGGCGCTAGCTGTCTCATTAGTGGAGATTATTATTATTGTGAGAGTGGCGTGGCGTGCCTCTAGCAGCACCCAGAGGATGGCTCAGGACCTTGTGTCAAGAGGACAGTTTTCCAGCCCGCCTGGTGTGCCATGAGGTTACACATCTGTGACATGGCAGCTAGCGCTGTGCTTTGTCAAAGTGACGGCCTGACTGAGCTCTCTGACAGCACCCACTTACCCCTCCTCTCTCCCCTCTTCCTCCCCCTGAGGGAGACAGACACTGGGGAGGAATGTGTGGTGGTGGGTCTGTGTTATCTCACCCTCCCTGTCTCATCCTCTCTCTTTCTCTCTCAATCGCTCTCTCTCTCTCTCTGTCTTTGTCTTTCCCTCCCACATGCTCTGGCTCTTAATTCTAAAACTATTTTATTTTTATGCCTTGTCTCTCCTCTCTCATCCTCCACCTCCCACCTTGACCCTCCTCCTCGTCTCGCCTTTTTCCACTTACCATATCTTCTCCTTTCATTCCTCCTGTCCCTCCTCCCTTCTCTCCTCCTGTCCCTCCTCCCTTCTCTCCCCCTTCCCTCTCCTCTCCCAGGCGAACCTGCCCCTGCTTCAGAGGGAGCTCCTCCACTGTGCACGGATGGCCAAGCAGACACCCGCCCAGTATCTGGCCCAGCATGAGCAGCTGCTGCTGGACGCCAACGCCAGCTCGCCCCTGGACTCCTCTGAGATCATGATGGAGATCAACGAGCATGGCAAGAGGAGGACCCCCGACAGGTACTGAGTGACCACCACACACACACTCAAAACACACACACACACTCAAAATACACACACACACACTCAAAATACACACACACTCAAAATACACACACACACTCAAAATATACACACACACTCAAAATACACACACACAACACTCACACACACACACACACACACACACACACACACACACACACACACACACACACACACACACACACACACACACACACACACTCAAAATACACACACTCAAAATACACACACTATGCAGACACGTCACATGCCACAGCTGGAAAACAACTTATCACTCCTCTCCCTCCATCTTACAGCAGAAACACAACTGAAAAAACACACACAGGCTTACACACACAAATAATTGAATTATTTCTGGGTATTTGGAAATGCCAAGCCACAAGGGGGGGGTTATAAATCCTCTGTGCGGGAGGCGGAAGTCTGGGCAGCCCTGATGCCAGGCGGGTAGGGAGGGTGATTCAGGCTGTGCCAGCTGTCTGCGAGGGGGGAGGAGGAGGAGGAGGAGGACAAGTCCAGATGCTGTGGATGTCACGCTATAACCACAGCAGCAGCAGTGGCTCTGTGTCAGCGGCCCCAGTACAGTATGAGGAGATGTCCTCAGTCCAACCCACAGACAATGCCCTCCCTGTCCTATACACTTCCCTGCCCTCCCCACAGCAGCCTGCTGCCATATCCGCCCCACATAGTGGGCCGTATGGAGGGGCGGGTGGAGACACATCTGGAATTTAAGACAAACAAAACCACAGCACTACTCTCCACCTCCCCATCTCTCTCACTCCCCATCCCTTTATCTTTGGCTTCCTCTCCTCTCCTCTCCTCTCCTCTCCTCTCCTCTCCTCTCCTCTCCTCTCCTCTCCTCTCCTCTCCTTTACTTCAGTCAACTAGTCAGTATGTCAGGGATGTGTCCAGATCCTGCTGAACCCCTGCTTGAGCTTATCGTGACGGGGAGGGAGGGAGGGGGAGGGGAGGGGGGAGTGAGAGAGAGAGAGAGAGAGAGAGAGGGTGGAGGAACGGGCAATCCCTCTGTAATCTGCACACCTCCGCCTCCCAACCCCTGGCTTACAGTGTCACGGTGGGCTGGGCCAGCTGTTGCTTAGATATGTGAGATATTGGTGGCGGGCTAGAGCACTGACAGAGACAGACACATCCCCCACTCACAGTCTCACCCCACGACCCACAGCCTGCCAGAGATGGAGAGGGTCTGCAGAGGGGATTGGGGGTAGAGGGTGGGAGGGGATTCATCACGTAAACAAAGAGGGGACAAATACACACACACACACACACACACACACACACACACACAGACAGACAGTAATATACACACACACGGACTCGTAAACAGAAACACACTCGCATCCACATGGCACTGAAATTCCTTTCATTTGCCTTTGATCCCGGGGAAGATAGAGAGCGATTTACCTTCGAATGCCTGGCTGTTTCACCAAGCTAAACAGATGAATATCAACACCGGCGTTTAAACTGTCCAGATGGCTCCCAAAACAGGACCGCCACTGAACATCTGCTAAACACAGACTCACAACGGCCCCGTAGGTCTGTGGGAGAGGCTACATTTGCAAGTTAAGAGAGTGAGTTGAGGGACGCTAGGATTAAGAGTTTGGATCCCAGCTCGAGACACAGAATATACCGAGTGTATTTTTTACGTATGGCGTACAGCTGTGCACACACTCTGGAGTAGATTCTGTCTGAAGTGAACAGTGAGCTTCTCAGCAGGGGGGATTCCTGAAACACTGTCAGATTTACTGCTCATGTCTTCTAGTAACAACAACAGGTTAGCGGCCCAGTAAATCCAGAATGCGTGGACGTCCTGAATATAACACATCTCATTCCTGTTCCCTTGTAACTTCCTCAGTGTGGCATAGTAAAACGATGAATTTTCCTCATATTCTAGGAGATGTTAACAATTCTAAAGTGAGTGAAAGTGTCCGATTTGGTGGTGACACGTATAAAGGGAATGTAACCGTGTTGACCTGTGCTCTCTTCCTTCAGGACCAAAGACTCGGAGAGAGACGGGCACCACCCGGAGCACCTGGCCAAGCGGCCCTGCACCATCAGCCCCAGCCAGCGCTTTAGTCCCAGCACTGGCCTGCCAGCCCACCCACCCCCCAACGGCCTGCCCACGCACCCCCCCAACGGACTGTCTCACCCCAACCCCCCTGCCCCCCAACACTACCGGCTGGAGGACATGGCCCTGGCCCACCACTACCGCGACGCCTACCGCCACACAGCAGAGCACCGCGAGGCTCGGGACAGGCACCGGCAGACAGGTGAGAGAGGGAGGGAATGAGAGAGAGGCGAGGGAGGGATGAGGGAGAGAGAGAGAGGGCCTCATGGCGTCTCTGAAGAACAATGACAGGTTGTCACCGTTTGGTGTTAAATTCCCATGGTAGTGCATCTATAAAAGCCTATAGTGACACATGCTTGGGTTTGTCCCCCTAGGAATCCAAATATGTCTTCCCTCGGTTAGAGCCGTAATGGCTCAAACTGTATAAGGAAGTGTTAGAGCCCTAATGTCCTGTATGTGGAGGAGACTGGAGCCAGAATGGCTCATATATGGTGATGGTGCCTAAGTGCTGAACGCAGGACTGTGTGTTTGTGTTGCAGCCGTGCATGGAGCACGTCAGGAGGAAGTGATCGATCACCGCCTGACAGATCGGGAGTGGGCCGAGGAGTGGAAGCACCTCGATAATGTACGTGTTGCTGGGGTAGGGCTCCCCGGTTTTATCCTAATATCTCCCTAATATCCCCCATCCTACAGAGAAGTGTGTAGTAGAAATCTTTCAACCTCTCGGTGCTGTAGATGATATGAAGGGAGGTGGGACAAGGGCAGACAGGGTGCTGCTGACAGATTTAAGAACTGAAACCTCAGCAGAGTTTGCATTTGATGGACAGCTGACCTTAGGGGGTCTGTAGAGGCTTGTGTCCATGTCAGGAATGGACAGCCGAGGCCTCTCTGGCCAGCATACTAATACTGGAGCAAGCGCTCTGAGCTCCCCTTACCTTTACCAAGGCTGGAACACTCACTCACACACACACACACACACACACACACACACACACACACACACACACACACACACACACACACACACACACACACACACACACACACTCAGGCACTAAAAAAGGGCCACAGATGGAGCGAGGGACCCAGTAGAGGACAGCTCCAGCTGGGGAGAGCAGCTGAGACAAGGGCTGTAGTCATGGAGGGAACCGGCCTGTGCTGGGCCTCTGCCAAATTAGAAACACTCTACTGAAATAAATATAGCTAACAGAGAGAGAGAGAGAGAGAGAGAGAGAGAGAGAGAGAGAGAGAGAATATGGAAGGGGGCATTTTGCAGACCGGGGGTTAGAGGAGGCATAGGGCAAAGGCAGAAAGAGAAACAATGTTGAGAGAGAGAAAAGAGAGTTAGTGAAGAAAAATATCAAGAAAAAGGCAAGGGGAGGAGGTGTGGGTGAAAGGCTTTAGCAGACAGGGGCTTGGAGGGAGCACAGGGGTGGAATGAATTGGTTAGGCCTTTTCAATCGGTAGCACAGCTGTTACAGCCATTTTTACTGCTCTGTATAACCACTCAACCTCATTCACACACACACACACACACACACACACACACACACATACTCAGCACCACTGGCTCTCGCTGCTAAAACAGTGACAGGGTCACACGCTCCTGAGTGCTCCGTAGAAAGTATTGTTGCACCTAAACAGCAAGAACTGATTCTAGAGAAACTGGATTGCTCCCCAAAAAATCACTCAAATTACCATCAATGAAAATGTTCTCATACAATTTGACATCTTGATGAAGGTTAGGCCTGATTGTGTTTTTCATAGACTAAATTCAGAATGCACACTATACAGTACTTCCGAATAAAACTATGCGACCCTGATTTATCGGTACACTTTTAGGTGCAGAGGCTCCGCCATCCTTTAGCACCACCGAGAGCAGCTGCCTGTTGTCAGAGTCTGAACTGTAGGAGAAGAGCGGCGCTCTGATCATGTCTCCCCCTCCCTCCCTCCCTCCCTCCCTCCCTCCCTCCCTCCCTCCCTCCTTCCCTCCTCCTCCCCCCTGCAGCTGCTCAACTGCATCATGGACATGGTGGAGAAGACACGGCGGTCTCTCACAGTGCTGCGGCGTTGCCAGGAGGCCGACCGCGAGGAGATGAACCACTGGATCCGACGCTACAGCGACGTGGAAGATATGAAAAAAGGTGGGAGCAACGGCCAGCCACGCCCTCCTCCTCCTCCTGTACCTCTACCTCCTCACAACTCCTCCTCCAACACTCCTAACAACGTCGAGACACAGCAGCCCATAGGTACTTCCACCGCTGCAGACACCAGCACAAGGCTGTCACTCCTCACTCCACACCGTCACTCAGTCAGCAACTCTGTGTGTTCTGTCTGCTCTGAGGAAAGAGGGGAGCATGCTGGGGGATGAAATGAAATGTTACAAAGCAAAATGAAGCTCAAGTTTGAGTGTGTTCATGAGGTTGGGACGCAGAGGGCTGAATTCTAACTAGAGATCTATGCACGTAGCTTGGGATTTTGGTTAAACCATGCACTGACGTTCGTGGGAAATCTGTGCAAAATATTGAGTTATTTCCGGTTAGGATTTGGCCCATAACGTGTGTATGTGTGGAGAGCGCGGTAGACTGACTGATGTTCTGGTCTGTTGTGTTGTGTTTCAGAGATTCATAGGGACTTCCTGCACAGACCTGCTTCTGGCTACCTACCTGAGGAGATCTGGAGGAAGGTTGGTGAGTAACCACACGTCCGCCCTGACTGAACTGTCTCTGTCCCGTCACCCTCACCTCAACAGCCACTGCAGATAGCCCTGAAGAGGGCCCTGCCTGTCCTGTTGCCATAGTTACATAAGGACAGGGATGGGATTGGAGGGCCTGTGACTGTCATGTGTGTCATTAGTGCTAAGTGCTTTCCACCTTTAACCTGCAATGAACGGCGACTGCAGTTCAGATGCAGTGAAAATGCACGAACCAACCTGGCGCTGTCCAGAGCAGCGCATGCAGCAGAGGTGGGGCCTGCAGCTTAACTGGGGAGAGGGGGGAGGAGGAGGGATTTCCTCTGCTTAGGAGTAGTAAAGCTTAGTTCATATAATACTGCTTTTCATTGTGACAGCTTTTAACTTATTGTTTTAAGTATACTTGAACCAGCCAGACCAATTTTATCCTAATAACTGTTGGCAATCTGGGACCAAGTCCCTTATTCAGACTAAGGACTGTCACTATCATACGCAGAGCAGATGGATTCAGTTAGATGTAGCAGGGGTGGGTTAGCGTGTTGCCGTGCCTGGGCCTTATGTAGCTAGCATATAGCTAGCATATAAGAGGAGTCAGCTATGACGTGGCCTTGGTCCCACTGAGTACCAACACAATTATGCTGCAGTCATATTTAAATACTGCGGGGGGAAAGATGCTGCTGTCTGAGATAATGTGCTGCATTTTCACCAGCGGAAGAACTATTTTAATTTACAGTTGTTTTTCATACAGGTGCTACAAGTATCCCACTCTCCCCAGCACTGAAGCAACTCCAAAACAAGCAGGGTGAGTATGACAGCTCCCATCTTCCCCTGTGTGTGTGTGTGTGTGTGTGTGTGTGTGTGTGTGTGTGTGTGTGTGTGTGTGTGTGTGTGTGTGTGTGTGTGTGTGTGTGTGTGTGTGTGTGTGTGTGTGTGTGTGTGTGTGTGTGTGTGTGTGTGTGTGTGTGTGTGTGTGTGTGTGTGTGTGTGTGTGTGTGAGACCCCTCCTATGGTATTCACTACTGCACCACCTCTGTCCTATTACCACTGCTCCCTCAGCAAACAGCATAACTGCAGTCCATCTCTTTAATTAGAAAAAGACACGTATTCTCTGGTGTTGGTCAGGTTGAGAGACTCTGCAGCCTTTGAAAAACAAGATCTGAAGTCTGAAAAAGGAAAAACCTGCTGAATCCCTCCGGAATTAAAACGTTAATATTGCTGCCCCTCCGTGTTTTGCATTAAGTGCTAATTGTCCTAGCATCTGCTCTGCAGGCTCCTTGATAAGAATTAATTACATTTGTAAACTAATCTTAGTGATGCATGCATTAAGCCTGATAATTGAGCAGCAGAGGACTGTACCGATAGTTAGGAAAAGGCATGCACGAATAAGGAGGGAAAACATGTAGAAATTAAATGATGGATGAAGGTAGAGACGGGCAGGGTGAAAAAAGCCAGGGAAGGCTTGTGCGGGAGGTGTTGAGAGGATAGACAGAATACAAACTACTTCTTCAGATTCTGAGCAGTGGAGACCGACTCACACACACAGACATGCACGCACGCAAACACACGTCCTCATATTCAGCACATACAGCTCCCAGCACAGCAGCCCCAGCCCCAGCCCCAGTAGCATGGGCCCCACTGCCCCAGCCCCAGCTCAGTACAGCAGCCCCAGCTCAGCACAGCAGCCCCCGTGCCCCAGCCCCAGCTCAGCACAGCAGCCCCAGCCCCAGCCCCAGCACAGCAGCAGCCCCAGTGCCCCAGCCCCAGCTCAGCACACAGCCCCAGCCCCTGTTGCCCCAGCCCCAGCCAGCACAGCAGCCCCAGCCCCAGCCCCAGTGCCCCAGCCAGCCCCAGCACAGCAGCCCCTGCCCCAGCCCCAGCTCAGCACAGCAGCCCCAGCCAGCCAGCACACAGCCCCAGCCCCCGTGCCCCAGCCCCAGTACAGCAGCCCCCGTGCCCCAGCCCCAGCTCAGCACAGCAGCCCCAGCCCCCGTGCCCCAGCCCCAGCTCAGCACAGCAGCCCCCGTGCCCCAGCCCCAGCTCAGCACAGCAGCCCCAGCCCCCGTGCCCCAGCTCAGCACAGCAGCCCCAGCCCCCGTGCCCCAGCCCCAGTACAGCAGCCCCAGCCCCCCAGCACAGCCCCAGCCCCCGTGCCCCAGCCCCAGCACAGCCCCAGCCCCCCATGCCACAGCAGCCCCCCAGCACAGCAGCAGCCCCAGCCCCCAGCCCCAGACAGCTGGACACAGCAGCCCCAGGGGAGCAGCAGCCCCTGTGCCCCAGCACAGCAGCCCCGTGCCCCAGCCAAAGCACAGCAGCCCCCATGCCCCAGCCCCAGACAGCACAGCAGCCCCCGTGCCCCAGCTTTATGAGCCCCAGCTCCTTTCCTTTACACCAACTGACTGGAAGAATCAGGGAGGGAGAATAGACCACAGTATGGCTCTCACATCCAGTCTGCCCAGAGGAGGCTCACTCACCTGGGGGACCATCTGACTATGTCTTGTGTGTAGAACGGAGGGGAATCTGGTAATACAACTTCCCCTCCTTTTGGTTGTACAAGACATTTACTTATCCAATATACTGTACCAGTTGGCAGTTAGATATATTTTTCATGGCCATAAAATATAAATTTGGTGGCTGAACATGAGGATTTAATTAGTTGTATTATGTGGGGCAGCTGTTTTCTTTAGATGGAATTGTGCAAAGAGCTAAAGCAAAATGAATCTCCGATGTTGTATTTTGTTCTCCTTGTAACATGAAGAAAATAATGAGCGGGATTGTGATTCCTTCCTAACCGGATAACCACTGTCTTCTAATGAGAACCAGCCTTAGCATCTATTTTTCTTCTAAAAACACTGCCTATTCACTCACATGAGTTGGCATTTGTAGAACAAAGGCCATAGGACCTCTAACACAGTTAACCCCTGTTAGCAAAGTTATGCATCAATGATATGGAAAGCATTTTCACTCCTCGGTTCTTACGTCTGTTTCTTCTCTGTTCATTCACTCAGAATTTAGAAAAAAAATCAAAAGCACAGGATAATGGGTTAATAGGCAAGTTTATGAACAAAGTTTGGAGACATCTGCTGTTGTCAGCGCTGGAAATGATTGTTACCAGACGTCTTTTAATTAATTATTAACAGGCTTCTTTTTCTGACAGAATGTTTTAAATCTTGGATGATGTACATCTGTTTGCCGAGATAAAACAAATGGAGATCTTAGAGTGCCTCAATAAAGGATGACAGAGTAGGAGCGGTCATGGGGACTGACGCCTCTCTCTCTCGCTCTCTCCACAGAGGAGGCAGTGAACGAGGTGAAGAGGCAGGCGATGTCGGAGCTACAGAAGGCTGTGTCAGACGCTGAGAGGAAGGCCCATGAGATGATCTCCGCTGAGAGGTCCAAGATGGAGAGAGCGCTGGCCGAGGCCAGGAAACAGGCCTCTGAGGATGCACTGACCGTCATCAACCAGCAGGAGGACTCCAGCGAAGTGAGCATCACAGCCTTATCACCCACCCCATGCCCCCACACTCTTAAGGTTTCCACACACTTAACATGCATAGAGCTACATGCGTGCACATTTTTTTTTGAGCAACGTGCACTATTTTGGTAACATGATACCTCATCAAGGTTTTCTTGTTGTCTTTACATTTGTTGTAAAAGCAGAAGAAGAGTGTCTTGTCTTCCCTTGAAAGCAAGTTGTCTAAACACTGCAAGCTAGCTAGCCTTTTAGAAAATATTTTTTATAACTAAACCAAGATAGACCACAGCCTGTCGTTTCAAATGTAAACGAAGGAGTTTAGTGGGTAGAACAAACATGGAGGTAGGCAGAGCCAAGCACGAGCTAGCGAGATCCTATTGGAGCGTTCTAGCATACAGGTGCATATTTCCGTTATTGAGCGCCTACTCTGTGAAGTGTGCGTATGCAATAACTCAATTCGCCTTTGCACTCCTTCTAAACAACGCATTTTTCTCAAACTTTGGCAAAGTCTATAAAACTTTGTCCACTCTGTTCGTAACAGATTGTAGTTTTGGGAACAGAAAACTATTGATATCAAATGTTTCATCGATGATAAAATTTGCAGAATGTCTGCCAGATCCATCTTTTTCCATCTTCTCCCACTGCCGGCCACTGGGCTTCCTCTCAATACCATATTTGGAAGTGAGTGGAAACGCCAAGCAGATGCTTCACATTTACACATCCGGAAAAATATCTGTCTCGTTGTTCAACCTGGGTTTTTAGTTTCCCACATCGCCATGTGAAATTATCTGATTTATAATTCAATTATAAGCCCTGGCAAAAATTCTTATACTTACCTCTGTAACCTGCAAAATTATCCCAATTTGAAATACCGCTTCAATGTATTCACTCCCATAGCAGCTAAAAATAGAATGTCATCATGTTTTGGTCGCTGAGATTATACTAACTTATCCATGGTACTTTGATACATAGCCTATAGATAAAATCAAGGAACCAAGCAAGCGTCATTGCCTATTGCCCCCATGACTATGCAGGGAATGATACAGCGCGTTACAATTTTCAAGGAGCCACCTCTTTTGAGATGAAAAACGACATTGCTAGATTCTGCTACGACCCTTAGGGTCAGTCTCCGCAGAGTATAAATAGCCCTTATGAAAAATAGATGCTATCTAGAACCCTAAAAGTGTACCTCGGCTGTTCCCATTTTAGGAACCCTTTTTGGTTCCAGGTAGGACCCTTTTGGTTTCCGGTAGAACACAGAGGGTTCTACATGGAACCAAAAATGGATCTCTTATGGGGACAGCCGAATAACCCTTTTGGAACCCTTTTTCCCAAGAGTGGACCCCATGCCCCACACCCTGTGCCCTCTAACATACCACAGCACAGCAGCAGGCATAACGAGAGATACACTCCTCACCCTACTGTCAGTAAACACAGGCACACACTGCTGCACTGCATCACAAAGCACACTGTCACATTCCAAACCTCAAACTCACAATCAATCGTGTCTCCTCAACCCACCAACCACCCGTTTTACATAACAAACTGTCACACAGCTAACTCACTTATTTTAGACCGCACAGTAACACTTCCTCAAAATAGTCCTGTCACACACACCTTCTCTTCACATGACTTACAGTCACACACACTTCATAACATGCCCCCCACCCCACCACCATCAACATTTACTTCTCAGTAACAGCTCATTCACCAGTTCTATACAAGCCAGAGTCCTCAATGTAATGTATGTGTGTGTTCGGCCACCCAGACAGATTCTGCACAGAGCAACAGATTTTCACAGTGCCTGGAGCAGTGTTCAACCTATCAATTCTCTATCAAAATCCCATATTCTACACAAAATGTGTATATCTTAAACAGGACACTGTCTGGTCGTGGTGTTAATGTGAGCCACAGCTGGCTGCACCTGGTCTGTGTCAACACCATGTTTTCATTTCATTATTAAAGAGTGACTCCAGCTGCTTGTTTGAATAACAGCAGCCACAAGCGGATGGTTGGAGCAACAGTGTCAGGGCCAGGACAAGACAGGACAGCACAGGACAGGCCAGGACAAGACAGGACATGACAGTCCACCTAGTGGTTTGGGGCATTTGCAGCCCCAGAAAATAAATGTGGGAATTTGTTGCCCAGAACATGAAACACTTCAGCTGTGGATAGCATGACAGTATTTAAAAAAGTGGTAACAATGATATTTGTATAATAATATAACAGGTTGACGACCAGAGATTTATTTTATCAACTCTATGCCTTCTTCCCACTGTCTCTCCAGAGCTGCTGGAACTGTGGACGCAAGGCCAGTGAGACGTGCAGTGGCTGCAACACGGCACGCTACTGCGGCTCCTTCTGCCAGCACAAAGACTGGGAGAAGCACCACCACGTCTGTGGCCAGGGTCTACAGGGCCTCCCCGGGGGCAGCAGTGTTCCTCTGGGCACACCCTCCTCCAGCGCACCCCCTACACACTCAGAGAGCACCCCCTCTGGTCCACTTTCCCTGCCCGGCCAGACCAGCGGTGGTGGGGGAGGCATTCTCTCCGGGAGTCCTAAGGAGGCTAGCTCCAGCAGTGCCTCACGCTCCACTACCCCAGCGACCCCTGCACTGCTGGACGCCACCTCTCGCTGACCCCGCACTGCCACGCCCAGTCACTCCCACTGACGCTACAGTACAGCTGCCATCCATCCTTAACAAACAGAGGAATCTCCATCGATCTGCGCCCTTTCCTTCTTCTGTACTGCATCTGTAGTGGTCCATGAATACTGCACCGCCGACTACTTCTTAGCTACCTGAAGGCCTTGTTTTCTCAACTCCTCAGCCTCCCCCCAAAACACGTTCTGACTGTCTCTCAGCCGCACAGACTTTCTCCCTGTCAAACTCAAAAACTGGTCAAGGGGTCCACTGTTGTGTTTAGCATGGCTCGGGCTTACTTTACTGTGTGCTCAAAATAAACCAATGCAGAGGCAGAACTCCCTCTCTTAAAGTCAAATTACAACAACAAAAAACACCATACTTGGTTATTGAACTCTGATAATGTCGTGTGAAGATAAGCTTTGTTATATGCCAGACCAACACGTGGCCTCAGTAACATAAGCCCAGTCAACGCCTGTGTATGTCAGGGGCTTGCATTGCATGGGACTCGTTATGGTACCACACATATTGTGAAGAAGAGATATCTAAATTTAGCACTTGGAGAGGATTTCCCTTTAACGCAGCAGGAGTGGGATGACTCTTAACCCCCAGCATGTGCACTAACAGCCCAGACCTCTGAGAGATGGATAGATAGATGCGTCTATAGAACAGGCTCCTCTGTGTACTGGGCCGTGGACATGTCCTGATTGAGGTCCCCTATCTAAGAAGCCAGACACCAGTCAGGAAACCCCTCTTCTGATGGAGGAGAGGGGATAAGATACACTCTTGGTGCGATTTATTCCTCAGAAGCTCTTCCATAATACGGCTAATTATTTATCCAATGATTTATTTTTGGGCTTTTAGGAAGACAAAGAAAAGTCCAAATATTCAAAACAAATAATAATGATTTTTAAAAAGTTAACTACCTTGCTAGCGAGCCAAGAAAATGACACCGGACTCACCTCTCTGTACCGATGTGAACCCAAATGAATTCAAAGAGGAAGGGAAAAAACATGATCCAAACCTTTTTATTACACTGCCAAAGTTACTAAGAGACAAGGAGAAGCACTCATCTTGTAACCAAACGCAAGCAACTTCACCTCCTCAAGCAGCAAAGCCCTGGGAGATAAAGGCTATAGAGCAACAAGTCACGCAAAAACTCTATATTGAGTGTACTGGCCTCTGTCAGCCTGAAAATACCCACAGTGATCCACAGAGAGAGAAATCCAGAGCAAACATTTGGAAACGCCTGCCACAAAAGACAATTGAAATGGAAGGACCAACCACTGAATGTGACAGTGATTTATGTGAATGGCAACGGAATGGACAAAGAAGCAGCTACTCAAAAAGAAGATGAAAGGCATTGGAACTGCCAAAAATAACCTAAAAAAACTGATAACCTGTCCAAGCAAGCATTGTACAGTATGGATGAGACTTTTGTTCCTAATTATGTTTTTTAGCTCTATCAAGAGGATACATTTCAGTGAGTCGTACCTTTTCACCCTCCTTTTCCAAAGCATGACAAACAGACTAACGAGCCTCATAAGTGGTGTAGACTCAGTTCTATTCTCTCTCTCTTTCTACCTCCCCCCCCCACACTTTCCTGTATGTTCCTCCCTAAAACTCTCTTGTCCCTCAGTCAACCCTACCCCCTTTGGACATAACCTCTGAGCAGATATCTGGGAAGGGATCAAACCTGCTTGTAGATTTCCTTTCTTTGTTTCTCGCAACAACAAAAAATGGTCTCTGTATCTGGTGTCCACCTGTGCTGCCCTTGTGCGTTTTCAGAAAGAGGGACTTTTCTTCTTTTTAAGTTTGGGCTGAACATTGAAGCAGGAGCAAGACTCTAGGACAGAAAACCCCATGTTGTACTTATTGTTCAATTTGTTGTATCTTTATCAATGAAAAGAAAATCCTCTTGTAGAATATTTTATATTGCTCGCATTGTAAGACAGTGAGAGGACAGAGGTGCAATATGAAGAGAATTCAGCTACTGAATGAAACCTCAGCAACTACCCATAGGGGTCATATAATATAGATACATATAAATATATTTAAAATAACATCAGTAACTTAATGTGAATGTACATAGTATTTAAAGAGGTCCAAAAATGTGTTTGCCAAATAACAGAAACCTTTAAAGTAATGTACAATGTCCAGAATATGATTTCTTTCCCGTTCATTTTTTAATCAAAGGCATTTTAATTTCTCATAAATCCTTCTTTTCTACCAGATTAGAAAAGTCTGCTGAGTGAGTAATCTCAAAAAGAGGTTATGAGGAGGGATGTTGGCAGCGATAGTGGTTTTCTTCTGGAGTCACAGTTCTTATAGCTCCCCCTATAATTGATGGCAGCATACACCTCTGACTCCCTTCAGGAGGAGCCAGCTATAGCTCTCATGACAGGCCCAAGAGGATGGTTTTAAAGAGGAGAAAGAGAGGCTTATCACACATGGATTCTAAAAGCGTCCTAGCATGAGGCTAAATTACTCCACTACTCTGGATATTGAATTTAAAACGCAAGAATTTATGCCCAAAAAGTTATCTGTGAAACATTGCCATCCATTGGGCTGAAGTGCCACTGCAGTGGGCCACCTTTTACACTAAAAACCGTGGGAGCTGCCCCCAAAACAAAGCCAACCCACTGGTCTGGAAGTCTGAAGCTTAACCTAACCATGATACTGCCCAATCCTTTCACTGGTTATTTTTTCTTACCCTGTCCATAGATTCGTTTGTGAAGATGCAGTCTCAGTCATTTATCCTCATGTAGGGTTAGGATCCTAGCAAGGCAAAAAAGGACTCAGAACCTGGGAGAGTTGGAACAGATGTCTTCACAATCACAGACTAACAGGGAGGAATGCCATCTCATACAGTAATGTCATCACAAGCTATATTGAAGTTAAAACATCATTAAGTTATAATTACACACTCAAATGGCTTTCAAACATAACATTAAATAAGGACTGTACCTGCCATGTTCATATGAATGATATAATAATCCCAAACCAATTGGCCACATAACTCTAAAATGGACCAAACTTGAAGGAGTTTTTGTGTTGTTTTATCTTGTACTGTTAAAAGTATGGTCTGCCAGGCTCTTTCGCATTTAAAACCCAGAGTGACATATTGACGGAGAAACGATTGGACGTCTATTAGCGTTGACAGTGTGTTTAATTTATCACATGATCTATTTTCCTATATGTCAGTATCGAAAAGTAATATATAAATTGTTCCAAGTGTGATAAGCTGCGAGGTACCCTGCATCTGCGTGTATATGTGTGTCGTATGTTATTACCGGTGTATTGAAATGACTTCAGCCTGGTTGTGTTTCTAAACCCCTTCAGCCCTCTGCTCTTTAACCCCCACCTGAACATCCCTCCTGTCTCCTGACCCACCACAAGCTACCTCCTCTGACCCTGCAGCACATGACTGGGAGAGGTCACTGAGCTTTGGGAGCAGGGCTGCGAGCAGACATGCAAACTCACACAAACATCAGAGCAAATAGGAAACAAACCCGGAAGATCTAATACTGATAACTTTACTATGTGTATATTTTCGCACCTCAACTCACAGTCAGAAATAGTGATCAAAGGAGGAACACTCAGATGCTTTTGATTCTAGACTCTCTACGTATAATACACTGTCCAGGGTTCGATATAGAGGAATTCCTTCCATACCCAAGCTGAACGTTAAACCATTACATTTGTAGTCCAAAACAAATAAAGCACAGACCAAAGTATTTCTGCACGACGGGTGGATTTTGAAATTGTGTCGAGTAAGACCAGAAAAAAGGAGGCTTGAGGCCAACTATACCTGTTAACCAAAGTGTCTGAAATAAACACATGCTCAAAGCACAAGACAAAAACAAACAACCAACGCATCTGTGAAGGTGGAGATTTGTAGATTATTTATTCAAGTAATCAAAGCGCTTGTTTCTACATATCTAATGCCTCAGATAAGACTACAGAAACATCTCCGGAATGCGTAATGATTGCTTTGAGTTTTCTTCCTAAGCCTTGCTTACAGACGTAATAATTGCATGGTGTGTGTGTGTGTGTACTTGTTTTTCTCTTTTCACAGTTTCTCTGTACAAACTACTTGAACCTTCAGAGCTTTAATGAAACATCTCAGTCAGAATAATGGCAGAGAATTCTAAAGATGTAGCAGTGCACTGAGAGGGAAAGACAGAGTGAACTCACCCACCATATTATCCACAACATTACCGTAGGTTTTGATGACATTTCAATACACATTATCCTTTAATGCTCTCTGTGTGCTTTGCTTGTCTGCGAATCAACCCTGAAACACAATAACTCTTTAATTTGTCACAACTTGTGGCAAATACTATTTTTATTGACCAAAAAAAAAATGTGTTTGTAATATCAATCACACCAACTCTCTCTTTCTCCGCTGTCCCTTTTTAAGCCCAGCATTGGGGCACATGTTATTTGGGCAGGTCTGTACAGTGGTTGGTGCTGTCGAACATTTGGCCATGCAAGCTGTCACTGAAAGGACATCTGAAGTAGAGTTAGCATGCTGAGCTCCTGTTCTGTGTGACCCACTGAAGAGAAGGTTTAACTAATTCTCTTTTTCTATGACCAGACAAGAGAAACAAGGTTCCTAAAGTGGTATGGGCTCTGAGGAAAGGATTCATGTTCTGGACATGGAATAATGGAAGACCAACTGTGTGTGGAGCGTTCTATTTCATTCATGCCCTGTGATGTCATAATGGGGTAATAGGAGGACTGTTCCTGCCTCTGATGTGAAATCTACAAAGCCTGGAGGTCTCCACCGCTTATATATAGATAAAGACTGTCATTTATTCACATATACAGACCACTTTATGATCTCTTTAGGTTTTTAATACGGCATACGTGAAGAGGGCAAATTCTGTGTTTTCGATGGCAAATACTAGCATGTTGGCATCAGCCTCTCCCTAACCATTTACCACCAATCTATCAATGGAGTTTCTTGGCTCATCTGATTTCAGTGAATGATTGCCCTGTGAAGCCCGCACTGATACAAAGCTGAGATGGCACTTGGTCTCCCCAAGTTATGGTAGGGATGAAAGTGTTTTTATTACATTATTATTTCAAGACAAACAAAGACTTGGTTTTATATGTGTAGGGAAGCATTATATACTGTATTGTGCAATACATTATTACAGAAAAAAAAAAGTTTCTGTTTGAAAGGTTGGCGCTTTGAAGAAAAAATTATTTTCCTCTTTAAGAGTCCTATTACCATTCTTTAGATGAAGTGAACTGTGCCAGAATAATTTAATTCTGATTTTTATTTATTTATTGCATGCTTTCCTTCCCTTTTTGCTATTCCCCTTCTTTAACTGTGCGCTATGTTGGATGTGTGAAGCTGTAAACATTCTAATTCAGGTTATCGTCTGTGTTGAGCTATGTAACTGCGTAATTAAAAATGAAATGAAATATCAATCATGTTTCCTGATTTTCTGAATCAAAAATCCTTATTTCAGCATCATAATGACATAGTGCTGCACAGGTCAGTTGGAAAATCATATTTTGGTGTAGTGGTATTAAAAGTCGGGGTCGCGACCGGGAACTGCAGTGGGGTCAACAAAATGTAAATACACTGAACAAAAATATAAAGGCAACATGTAAAGTGTTGGTCCCATGTTTTATGAGCCGAAATAAAAGATCCCAGAAATGTTCCTTACCCACAATAAGCTTATTTCTCTCAAATGTTGTGCAATTTTGTTTACATCCCTGTTCGTGAGCATTTCTCCTTTGCCAAGATAATCCATCCACCTGACAGGTGGTTATATCAAGAAGCTGATTAAACAGCCCGATCATTACACAGGTGCACCTTGTGCTGGGGGACAATAAAAGGCCACTCTAAAATGCAAAGTTTTGTCATACAATCAATGCCATAGATGTCTTAAGTTTGCAATTGTGCAATTGGCATGCTGACTGCAGAAATGTCCACCAGAGCTGTTGCCAGAGAATGTAATGTTCATTTCTCTACCATAAGCCAATGTTGTTTTAGAGAATTTGGCGGTAAGTCCAACCGGCCTCACAACCGCAGCCCAGTACCTCCACACCCGGCTTCTTCACCTGTGAGATCGTCTGAGACCAGCCACGATGAAACTGTGGGTTTGCACAATCAAAGATTTCTGGATAAACTGTCAGAAACCGTCTCAGGAAACTCATCTGTGTGCTTGTCGTCCTCACCAGGGTCTTGACCTGACTGGAGTTTGGCGTCGTAACCGACTTCAGTGGGAAAATGCTCACCTTCGATGGCCACTGGCACGCTGCAGAAGTGTGCTCTTCACGGATTAATCCAGGTTTTTAACTGTACCGGGCAGATGACAGACAGTGAGTATGGCGTTGTGTGGGCGAGCGGTTTTCTGATGTCAACATTGTGAACAGAGTGCCTTATGGTGGCGGTGGAGTTATGATATGGGCAGGCATAAGCTACGGACAACAAACACAATTGCATTTTATCATGATACCATGATGAGATCCTGAGGCCCATTGCCGTGCCATTCATCCTCTGCCATCACCTCATGTTTCAGCATGATGATGTACGGCCCCATGTTGCAAATCTCTGTACACAATTACTGGAAGCTGAAAATGTCCCAGTTCCTCCATGGCCTGCATACTCACCAGACATGTCACCCATTGAGCATGTTTGGGATGCTCTGGATCAACGTGTATCAACGTGTTCAAGAATCATTGAAGTACACAGGTGACTGAGTCCAATAGGATTAGGCTACTTCGGACATTCAGACACCCTCTGTGGGACGGAAACAAATGTTAGGTTAACATTAAGGTCAATCGTAGATAAAGACCACAACAGGCTTTTTACTGTTATTTTCATTATATTTCATAAAACCCATAGAGGGGGATTATTCACAGCGTGTTCCAACATGAGGTACGGGCAGCATTTGGACAAGTCACTTTATCCTGACATTATAATCAATAGCAGTTCGCATTGAAACCACACGATAATTACATGGTGACATTTATGAAAATAAAATGATACCTTATAGATTCATTTTTATTTTTTATAAAATGCCCATTCAACAACTGGTGGGGCGAGCCCATAAACATGTGATGCACAGACAGGTGACAATTAATTGACATTCCCCCTCGTCATATTGGACAGACAGGTAAGCAACCAGTATTGACAAGGCGTGGGTAGATTCCGTCCGCGGGAAGATCTTTTTATTTAATCCAAACAACCTTCTGTATATAGGCTACATTTATTAGTTTATCAACATCGGATTAGTGATTAAAGAAAACATCGATTGCATTGGAGTCTCCTGCACTGGACTGGCTACAAGAGAGCGACGTCGCGGGCATTGAAGTGGCGTCCGCGGGCATGGGTTTGGTGTCTGCTATTGACCACTGAATATGGCGGAGCAAAGGCAAGACATGTACATAGAAGGCGACATCGCGGGAGATCATTACATGGAGGACCCGGTATGTAAGAACATAAGACAATTGCATTCGGCCTTGCGTGATACAATTTGCAGGCTAGCCTACTGTTTTTTTTTTTTTCTTGAATGCGCAAATGATTGTAGGCTACGTACTGTAGGGTTTAGGGATATTCCAGGTAGCCTATTGTATTATTACTGCAGCACATATGCTATGTCCCACCTATGTTACCTGATTTGATATGGCAGTTGTATGTTTTAAACTGCATTATCTTGCCACAATCTATCCATCCACTGGGGCGCGCCTGCGTAATGTGGCAGCAGCATGTGTGGTTCTGAACAATATAATTGCATCCTCAAACTAACGTTACTTAAGACAGCTGCTCATATAGGCCACTGAGATGCTAGGCATATGTGGGCCCGCTGCCACATTAGAACCCGAAACCTCAAGGCACTTGCTCATCTGATGCGTTTCAGACATGTTTTCATGCTGTCTGAAAGTAGTTTTTTTATTGTCTCATACTGCATGTTTCAGAGGTTTTGGCATTTCCCTTTCCATATAGGAGTTTGAAGCCATCAAGGCACGGGTGCAAGAGATGGAGGAGGAGGAGCGGCTGAGAGCAGTGCATTATGAGGCAACAGGAAGCCAGATCCAGGCAGGTGAGCTCCTGTTCAACCTAGCCAGCTGGCCCACACCTGAGCCCATCTACTGGGCTGGCCTGCCACGTTGTGGCTCACATCATTGCCCAATGAGATGAGCAGTGAGCCGCAGCGTTCCAGAAGGGTACCCTCATTGCCCAAGGCCCGGCAGCCTCTATTTCAAGTTATCCCTTCCTCTGATGGAATGGGGCTGTCTCTCTAGTGTCTTCTTGCCAACACCTCTTGATAAATATATCTAACTTGTCCACAGTTCCTCTAGGTGTTGTAATTAGTTGCTTTTGTTTGCTGTCTTTTGATTTCTGTCGTGTGAAATATGCTCCAGTGTTCTCTTCTGTTCAAAACAGCAGGAATGTTCTATACAATGACCCATGAGGAAAGGATAGACGCTGACAACAGATCTGTCTATGTGGGGAATGTAAGGTTTACTTTTTATTTTTATTAATGTCTACATTTACCTTTAGCATTCATGTCAAGTTATACACAATTCATATTTGATATGATATCCACAAAGTAACTGAGGGTCCTCATGCATAGACTAATGATATTTTATGGACATTAAACAGGTGGAGTATGGTGCCACTGCAGATGAGTTGGAGATCCATTTCAATGGCTGTGGTCCTGTCAACAGAGTAACCATCCTTTGTGACAAATTCTCTGGCCATCCCAAGGGGTGAGTTTAACTATCCATCCCATCACGTGGGACATCCAGTTTTAATGCAAAGTCCAATTACAAATAGTTTATGCACCATTTAATTTGTTTCTTGGACATTTTGTATGTTCTGATTACAATTTGAGTATGTTATTGTGTATAAGATGACAACTTTCTTTCTCCCAGTTTTGCATATATTGAGTTCCATGACAGGGACTCAGTGCAGACTGCCATGAGCCTGGATGAGACTGTATTCAGAGACCGAGTCATAAAGGTTAGTAGGAATGGAAACCTGAATTCTAAACTCAAAACACACTTGATTTGATGAAGTTGCACATTCATTAATAAATTGAGCTGAATGAAGTGTTCCTGTTAACTGTAAATGATTCCAGGTCTTTTAGGTTGTTTCTGTGGCCTTTGCATTGCAGGTATTGCCTAAAAGGACCAACATGCCAGGAATCAGCACCACGGACAGGGGGATTCACAGAGGTGCTCGATCCAGGGGACGAGGTTTCCACCCACCCAGATACAATGGGTATCAACAAGGCAGGTTCCGATACAACATTGGCCCCGCCAGGTCAGTCTCACCACACCCCTACGGGCCCCCAGCTGGGAAGAGACACTGGGGGGTTCCTGAGCACCGTGAGCAGGGCCCTAAACGGCACCCATGCCTTCTCCTCATAACCCCACCCACTGACCACTCGAGGCCAGGGCACACTGGACACATGCACCCGCAGCAACACTACTGAATCATGCCTGGATTCAAGTGATTGTTTAATAAACATGGAATGTGAATTTCATGAAATCGTGACTTGCTCGTTTCTACTCATTTGCAAATTATTTTCCATGCATGTTAATGGGCAGAAATTGAGACAAGCACAGATTTCAACCTCATTGAATTAAAAGTCATATGGCATCTTTTGTTAACAGCCTCCATAAGGTTATTGCAACTTAATCCTAACAAGTCAGACTTTGCAATGGCCATTTTGTCTTATTGTAGGGGGAATGGGAGGCCAGCCTTGGTTTGCTGCTTTTTACTGTAAAAGATTGTGCCTGTGGTGGTTTATTTTAGTTGAGCACAGTTTCTTTTAATTATTTACCCCAAGAACTGTTTGACTGCACAGCCATTTGCCATGTCAGATACTTTTTTTTGTAAGGATGTTTTGATCAGATCACTCATTTTGTTGGTGTGGCTATTGAGCTTGTAAGTATAGTTGTTGTTAAAACAACACAAATGATACAATTTGCATTGTGATTGGCTTTCTTTTGGCTTAACTATATTGACATGCAATTGGCAGTTTGCTTCAAGTACATAGCTCAATGTTTATCACTGTATATAATGTCAAACAATTTTTGCTTTAGAAATTAATAAATGAATTACACTTGATAGTGCTTCTTTGAAATGCCGTAAATGAGAGGTTCTGGTGGACATAGTTTATTATGAGGCAACACAAAGGTTTCAGGAAATTATGTACAGATATTCAGGAGGACAATATCAGCTAGCTTGCACCATCATTGCAGACACCATGCTGTCAAAGGCCCTGGAGGAAAAAAAGGTCAATCAGACAATAGCAATTTAGATACACCATTGCATAACTGACACTGTGGTAGGGATAACTTACTTGGACTGAATGGTGTCCCCAGGATTGTAGAATGGGTTGCACATCACATCAGTAAATGAGTTGTGTAGCTTTCTGAACATCTGAAGGAAACAAGTGTCAAGTAGTTTCAAAATGACCATAAACTGAAGCAATCAGATTCCCCTGAAAGCCATTAAGATAACATAAGAGAACCATACAGAGTCAGGGGTTGACTTACACTTCTAATCTCATTGTCCCGCAGAGATGTGTTTGACGAGTCCGCAACAATGACAAACTTCACCTTGGAGTTTGTCACATAGCCATATCTGGTATGTCGGTAAAGGAGAATATCTTCAATTAGGAGAAAAAACATGGACAGTGTAATATACAATTATCATGAGAAGGATACACTTTGTAGTCCTCAGTTGGGTACAGCAACCCAAGGTAAAGCTCTCTCTGGTCTGCCATAGCTTTGCCGACTGCTGAAATCTTCTCCTCCACCACATCCAGAGAGGTATGCACCGTGTAGTGGAACTTCAGTTCATTCTGTACGGGTACACTTCGGATGTACAGAGGATAATTCTAACAGAATAGGAAATGAATTAGTGCAACCTTCCATAAAGCCTAAATTCACCACAAAACATCATGTATATAACTGGCCAAATACTTGCAGATACAATGTCTATGGTACTGGACCACAGGTTGATGGTGCGCAAGCTTTTTGTTCCAGCCCAATACAAATACACCTGAGGGCTTAATGAGCTAGTTTGTTATCATTGGGTGTGTTTGGCTAGAAAAAAGCTTCAACCTTGTGTGGTTTGGACCAAGATTGAAGAACAGTAGTGATCTGCTAGCTATCTGCATATTAATTGAATAAGAATAGCTAGCTACGTCCAGACCTTTTAACCTGAAGTCTGACTTGATGCGTTATTATTGCATGCTTGTCTCTCAAATGAACTCTACGATAAACCATACTCAATGTATCTAGTTAGCCCAGTTGGCTAGCTACTAACGTTACCTAGCCTTATAGCATCACAGTCAACACTCAGGTTCGTAGGGGGGTTGGGTTAAATGCGGAAGACCCATTTCAGTTTAATGCATTCAGGTGTACAACTGACTATGTATCCCCTTATAGGCTAGTACATACAAAAACGAAATTCAAATGTCGATGTAAATCGCGTTCTTGTTTCATTTTACCTCTTTAGCGATGACAGCAATACAGACCGCCATCTTGGAATTATGTCTGCTGTGCCTGCCAAGACGTATCACGTGACTGTGTGATAGATAAAGGCAAGTAGATAACTTAACTTTGATTTTGTGTAACAGTTTATGTAAAATAACGGGACTTATTATAAATATTTTCATCGATACAAAAATGTGTTTTCAAGCTTGACTACATCGGGCAGTAAAGTCAGCTTCGCCATTTGAATATGCGCAAGTGCTGCGCTAAAAACGCTCGTGAAAGCAAACAATGAGAAATCGTCATGCTTCCTGAATGTGTTATCATGTGATCACTGCAATAGATGTCTGTCCAATTCAAACTTTCATATTGTTTTGTAGTTTAATATGTGGTATTTGGGCAGATAATCCTTCAAACAAGTCGACTCCGAGCATTGTCATCATTCTTATGGATGACGTAAGATGTTGATGTAGGTTTAGTTTGAGGAGTTACTTTTGTGGCGTGATGCTTTTTCAAAATTATTTCTAAAACCTGTGGCATGATTACTCAAATGGAAAGGCTGTGTCTGCTCTGATTATATGCCACGTATACTTGACACATATTGACATACAATACTACACAGCATGCAAACATGTGCTTGGTATTTGGTCTCTGTCAGGAAATGGCAACCATTTCTCTGATCCACTGTCATTTGACAGCTTGTTCCTCTAATGTTTAGATGGGCTGGGGATGTGGGGGTGTTTGGCCAGCCCTCTGAGACCCCAAACTTTGACTCCATGGTTGCTGTTCCCCAACTTCTACACAGCTAACCCCCTCTGCTCTCCATGTCAGTGTCAGCTACATACATGGGACGGCAGGGTAGCCTAGTGGTTAGAGCGTTGGACTAGTAACCGGAAGGTTGCAAGTTCAAACCCCCGAGCTGACAAGGTACACATCTGTCGTTCTGCAGTTAACCCACTGTTCCTAGGCTGTCATTGAAAATAAGAATTTGTTCTTAACTGACTTGCCTAGTTAAATAATGGTTAAAAAAAAAATTAAAAAAACAAAAACCTGTAATACTTTATTAAAATCCCAATCCTCTTGAATTCATACTCTGGAAAGCTGGTGGAAAGCAGTGCCACACTCAATGATGACAATTCAATAATATTGTCATTGGAGAGGAATAGTTGCAGTGACGATAACATCACTGTGATGAAGTGGGATTTGGGTGAGAGGTTGGTGGTAGGTGCAGCCAGGAATCCTTTTGAAACAATGTGATGCATACATCAGAAGCCTAAGCTGTGTGTGCCTGGGTGATAGAGGGGAGAAGACTCATTATGCTAATAGGGATAATACACTATTGAAATATGCTAATGATACCTAATTTGGGAATTTGAATGTACGTGTTATGCAAAATAGATCGACCCTTTTCTTTTTTTCTAATTAATATTTAAGCAAATAAGACCTAATCAATTGCTTATCTCATATGTGTGTGTGTGTGTGTGTGATGTGAGTGCCTGAAGGAAGCCAAGTGCATCATACCTGGCTATTTGTATTAACGCCACGGAGAGGGTATTAAAGGATTCAGCCACTGAATGTTAATTATAAATGTAATCATATACTGAAATGGTACGTGGCTTAATCACAATATCCAGGGGGAGCTCCCATTATATATACACTGCTCAAAAAAATAAAGGGAACACTTAAACAACACTATGTAACTCCAAGTCAATCACACTTCTGTGAATTCAAACTGTCCACTTAGGAAGCAACACTGATTGACAATAACTTTCACATGCTGTTGTGCAAATGGAATAGACAACAGGTGGAAATTATAGGCAATTAGCAAGACACCCCCAATAAAGGAGTGGTTTTGCAGGTGGGGACCACAGACCACTTCTCAGTTCCTATGCTTCCTGGCTGATGTTTTGGTCACTTTTGAATGCTGGCGGTGCTTTCACTCTAGTGGTAGCATGAGATGGAGTCTACAACCCACACAAGTGGCTCAGGTAGTGCAGCTCATCCAGGATGGCACATCAATGCGAGCTGTGGCAAGAAGGTTTGCTGTGTCTGTCAATGTAGTGTCCAGAGCATGGAGGCGCTACTAAGAGACAGGCCAGTACATCAGGAGACGTGGAGGAGGCAGTAGGAGGGCAACAACCCAGCAGCAGGACCGCTACCTCCGCCTTTGTGCAAGGAGGAGCAGGAGGAGCACCGCCAGAGCCCTGCAAAATGACCTCCAGCAGGCCACAAATGTGCATGTGTCTGCTCAAACGGTCAGAAACAGACTCCATGATGGTGGTATGAGGGTCCGGCGTCCACAGGTGGGGGTTGTGCTTACAGCCCATCACCGTGCAGGACGTTTGGCATTTACCAGAAAACACCAAGATTGGCAAATTCGCCACTGGCGCCCTGTGCTCTTCACAGATGAAAGCAGGTTCACACTGAGCACATGTGACAGACGTGACAGAGTCTGGAGACGCCGTGGAGAACGTTCTGCTGCCTGCAACATCCTCCAGCATGACCGGTTTGGCGGTGGGTTAGTCATGGTGTGGGGTGGCATTTCTTTGGGGGGCCGCACAGTCCTCCATGTGCTCGCCAGAGGTAGCCTGACTGCCATTAGGTACTGAGATGAGATCCTCAGACCCCTTGTGAGACCATATGCTGGTGCGGTTGGCCCTGGGTTCCTCCTAATGCAAGACAATGCTAGACCTCATGTGGATGGAGTGTGTCAGCAGTTCCTGCAAGAGGAAGGCATTGATGCTATGGACTGACCCGCCCATTCCCCAGACCTGAATCCAATTGAGCACATCTGGAACATCATGTCTCGCTCCATCCACCAACGCCACGTTGCACCACAGACTGTCCAGGAGTTGGCGGATGCTTTAGGCTAGGTCTGGGAGGAGATCCCTCAGGAGACCATTCGCCACCTCATAAGGAGCATGCCCAGGCGTTGTAGGGAGGTCATACAGGCACGTGGAGGCCACACACACTACTGAGCCTCATTTTGACTTGTTTTAAGGACATTACATCAAAGTTGGATCAGCCTGTAATGTGGTTTTCCACTTTAATTTTGAGTGTGACTCCAAATCCAGACCTCCATGGGTTAATACATTTGATTTCCATTGATAATTTTTTTGTGATTTTGTTGTCAGCACATTCAACTATGTAAAGAAAAAATATTTAATAAGAATATTTCATTCATTCAGATCTAGGATGTGTTATTTTAGTGTTCCCTTTTATTTTTTTGAGCAGTGTATATATTTGTATTTGAAAATATAGCCTGACACAAAACCCAAATGCAAAGCTCAACTCGGTTCATACATACTGTACCAGTTAAAAGTTTGGACACACCTACTCATTTAAGGGTTTTTCTTAATTTATACTATTTTCTACATTGTAGAATAATAGTGAAGACATTAAAACTATGAAATAACACATATAGAATCATGTAGTAACCAAAAAAATATTAAATGAATCAAAATAGCCACCCTTTGCCTTGATGACAGCGTTGCACACATTTTTTTTATTAGTCTTTTTAAAAAATATATATATTTTTATTTCTTTATTATTATTTCTTTATTTTCTACCCCCTTTTCCCCCTGATTCCGTGATATCCAATTGGTAGTTACAATCTTGTCCCATTGCTGCAACTCCCGTATGGATTCGGGAGAGGCTAAGGTCGAGAGCCGTGTGTCCTCTGAAACACGACCCCGCCAAGCTGCACTGCTTCTTGAGAAAATGCTCGCTTAACCCGGATCTGACTCGTTATATACTGTGGAACTTTATGTAAAATCACATGCAGCCTCTCCCACATTAACTACGCATTCAGCTGATCATTTAAATAGTTTATCAAAACATGATGTTGATGTCTCTTATTCTATTAGTCCTTAGCCAGAGCTTCACTTCTGACAGGACGATTACCAGTTAGAAATACATTCTATACCACCAATTCCTATGCCACGAATGGTGAGCTCTCATTCTGTCTCTCTTTTGAGTTATATTTTCCTTGCTGCTTTGCCCCACAAATTAATGTAACCCCTGACCTTTGCAGCCTACACACCCCAGGAGATAGTAGGAGGGATCTCAAAGGATAAAATTCTATTACCACTGGTACTGAAGAAGAAGGGTTACGTCAACAAGATCATCGGCAAGTGGTGGGCACCATTCATTTTGATCTAATTTGAAGTGGTAACAGTAGTGACAATTCTAATTCTGTGTTTCTCCTTCCCCCATCTTTTTTTCCTGGCCTAAGGCATCTTGGTCACAGAGCTCATCACCTACCTCTGGAGCATGGTTTTGATGAATGGTTTGGTGCTCCAAACTGCCACTTCGGTCCCTACAACAGCAGTGACAGGCCTAATGTCCCGGTCTACAACAACTCTCAGATGGTGGGAAGGTATACACACACACACACCCCACACACACTCCAACACTCATTCCCTCACTCACACACAACAGAAAACATAAAAATCCTCTCTCCCGGACTTTTTCAGTGTTTGGCTCGGCTGGTTGCTCCTCTGAATGAGGATAATTTTTTTTACTCCTCTTCTCTGTACCAGCTGCGCTTGTGTATTCCATTTTCCGCCCATTTGTTTTCCCCAAAACAGCCATATGTGTATTCAGGGTCATTGGCGCTAGCAGGCGGGCGCTTTTTGCGCTTAGCCGTGGGTTTAATCAGCATAGCGTACCTGAGCCTGGACAGACGCACACACACGCACCCAGGAGACGGCAGGTTGCGTTGGCGGCGTGTGAGGACACCTGGAACAGCCCGAGCATGAGAGAGACGGCGGGCGCTGCTGCGTCTACCGTTCCACGCTTCAGTACTATCTCATAACAGTTCCCCTGCTCTTCAGAGACTTCTCAAATCTGCTTCTCTAAACTTCCCTCTAATCACAGCCTGGGAGGACGGGCTTCTCAAAGTCTGCTGCTGGGTTTTTGGAGTAAAACAAATGGTTTATTAAATAGCCACGGTGTGAGTGTTGTGTATGAGTCCTATTTATAACTAATTGTACCTATGTAGATGACTATTGTACCTATGTAGATGACATGGAAACTAATGATTGTAACTAACGTTTGTTTTCCAGATACTATGGGGAGTTTGGGATCGATAAGAAATTGGAGAATCTAACCTTACACAAATCTACTTGGAATTAAGTGATTGAGTGGCAGACGTCCGTCTCAGTTCTTCCTTACAAATACTTATTGTAATAGGAATTTCCAGGTGAACAAAAAGGAGAGCAGTCATTGATGAAGGCAATCAAAACCGATCCAGTTTAATTACAAGTTACAACAGGGAGACACCTCCACCACAGAAGCAGAGAAAATGTCTAACTGGCCTTTTCAAAGCAGGCCCTTATATTCTAATCTCACAGCACCAATGTTCTGTAAACACCTGCTGAGAGGCAGGTAAGAAGTCACAACATCAACTGCTACACTCGCACACTGTCACAGAAAATAATAACAATAATAACAATCAATGTCCTCGGTCTTTGTACCTCCAGTCTAGCGTCAATCACTATCAACAGCCACTATCAACAGTGGCTGTTCTAGCTTGTTACCCCCCCCCCCCCGTGCACCATTCTGCACTAACTGGCATTTTTATTCAGACATTTGGAACAACACAAATAAATAATCATAACATTTAAAACTATGTAAATATAAAAATATATATATAAGAAATATATATATAAGTTACAAACACAAATAGAAACAAACTTGTTGATTTGGCACTCGAGCGTCAATGCATTACCCATCTCCCAACACTGTCAACCAGGAGTCAAGACTAAACCAATTCACATTGGTGGTGTGCAGACTGGTTTAATATTATTCCTAACATTTTCACACAAACCAGAAAAAAATGCAACAATATGTCTGAAACTATATATTCACAGTATTATGAATGAATTGTGGTTTATTTGGTAGCATTTTGTGTTGTGACTGATTTTACTAATTAGTACTGTTCAACGTTAGATGTGCGCTATTTGATAGATTCCCCCACTCCCCCTACCTCGGGCTTCCAGTGGGGAGACCTGAGGTCAACCTACCCCCGCCCCCTCCCCATCTCGTACTTCTGAGTGGGAGACCTTCCCAGACAGTAGTCTGCCTAGCTCACAAACTAGAATCAGGGCTCTCACTCAGACAAGGTTAATTGACCTACACTCCCACACGGGGAGATGATATCATTGACGTGACGTGCAAATGAGCGATGGAAAACTGATTGAGCAAATGTCACCAGGATGCCGCCCTGGGCGGCTGCCCATGTTGCCTACACCTAAATCCGCCACAGATCAACAGATATGAGAACAATCCATAATACCCAGTATCAAGTCTAGTTACCATCAACCCATACACAAATGAGTGTCCCAAATAGAACACTGAAAATCATGTTTATTATATAAAGGGAAAAGTTATAATATGCTAAGCATTGTGTTAATTACTTTTAACTGAATATGAACTTTATTCATCTTAAATGTTCCTATTGCACTACTGTTCTCTGTCAGATTTGTAGTGAAGTTTTTGGATGGTGTCTGGTCTGATAGCAGACTATGATCAAATGTCTTTCCTTTCAGGAGGGCCTTGATGTCATATTTCACCAAAACATGGCCCAGTGGCCATTTCTTCTCTACCGGGCAGCAGACACTACGCACGCTTCAAAACGGTTCCTGAGGAAGAGCCAGATGGGGCGGTAGGATCACAACACTTGAATCTACAATCATAATATGTCAATAATAATGTCATATATAGAAACTGGCACTGCCATGTCTTACACAGAGACATGTGATGTGTTGCTAACAAAGCACGGAGCGTTTCTCCCCGAACAGAGGGTTTGGACACCATCTTGGTTATTAACCTGTATCATTGTTGGCTTTGTTGATCTGGCTATTAAAGGCCATAATCAGTACATGTCTCTTGATGATTTTCTACCCTGGTAGAGTATTTCTGTTTTTGTACAATGTTTACCAAACTGGCTTGTTGTTTTAAAACTCTGCTTGGATCTCTGGGTCTTAGGCCATTGATGTAGGGGCTTTGTGAATGTGTGAAGTGGATGAGCTGTGCCTGCAGCAGTGTTACACACTTGGGGAAAGTCATTAGCATGAGGCACTGCGTATTCTACTAGGTGATCTATTGCCCATCTCACACCTGGAAACGTGAGCGGAATTTGATGCCACTTGGAAAAAAAGTCACGGTATCAACATGAAGATTCAAAATCGAAAATCAGAAAAATATTGTAATAATGAAGAGAAGAAAAAACCTGTTTCCTGCTCTGAGGATATTTGTCAATTAAATGTGTCGTTGTGGTGAGGGTGAAGGGATGTTTTGCTCATCTGGGCTCAGGTCACTTAGTATTCCTCTCAGTCTCTGTGAATACTCAGGCCTCACTAAGCAGGCATTTCTTCAGAATGCCAAATGAGGTTTTTGTTGACAGAGAAATGGATCAGAGATGAAAAGTATTAGCCAGGTGCTTGGGATAGGTGGCTCACACTGAGATGGAACACTTTTCTATTTTTTTCCAACAGGCTTTTAGTCCATGTTTTTTGTATGAAAACCCTTGTTGCTAAATACCAAATGTTTGATAGTAAATACCTAATTTGCCTCCCTGTTTTCTAGGATATTGCAGATTAGTGAGATACCTGAGACACTGAGATACTGTAGTTTGAATGGCTTGTGTGTGTACTGCAGGTACAGTACGATGATTCATTGATGGAGCTGGACTACGTTGTTGGACAGATCCTGGCCTGGCTGCGTGCTCTGGGCATCGAAAAGGACACCTTTGTGTTCTTCACCTCAGACAACGGGGCCGCAGTGATGTCCGGCCCCAAGCAAAGTAAGCGCTCCACGCCATGATTTAGTCTCTCAACTCATCCCCTGATACCAACAAATGCAATTCCATGTTGTTTTCTTACAGTTCTTGTATACATGCCTGTATAGATAGATGTGAGTAATGTACTCAATCTCTATGAGTAGTATGTGTGGGTATTTTCTTTGTTTGGGGCTCCTTTCAGTTGTGTATAATGTAAGTTGTTTTAGTAATCTCTTTATCATGGTGCTTAGCGTGTGAGTGATGTTCCTGTCCCCCGAGGTGGCAGTAACGGCCCGTTTCTCTGTGGGAAAGAAACTACATTCGAAGGGGGCATGAGGGAACCTGCCGTCACCTGGTGGCCTGAACACATCCCAGCAGGCACGGTGAGAACAATTTCTTTCTCTCTGTTCTACCTGTCCGGAACATCTCCAGGTTCCAGGTGTTCTAGATATGTTCTTGGTGTTCTACTTGTCTGGAGTTAGGGAACATCTCCTGGTATTTACACACAGCTGTGAGTCACTGTAGTGCTATCTGTTTGTACGCAGCTGGGTTTTCAAGCAGGTACCACATTAGAAAGTAATTACAATGAGTCATTTCAGTAATTGTCTCTCATATCATTGTAGTTCTTTGTTTCGATTGTGCATCAATGTCCTCAACATCATCACACCTCAACTCTCCTCAGGTGCTGGCATTTGTGTGTGTGTGTGTGTGGACTTTATTCAAATACTTTTTGAGGTGGCAAGGTTCATCTTCATAACCCCCCCCCCCTTTCCTGTCTTCCTCCTCTGTGAGGAGGACTTTCCCCCTGATCCGCTAAGCCTGTGCGTTTTGCAAATGACTTTTAATTGTATTAGGGGCAGCTGTGACACGGGGCTGTGGCGCAGAGGGATTTTTGGAGGAGCGAGCGGAGGAAGTAGTCTGTAGGCTGAAGTAAGCCCTGCCCCCGGCTCATATCGGAGGGGTGTGCTGTGGCCTGATACCGCTGCAGAGTGGCGAGGGAGAGGGGGATTGGGAGCGTGTTAAGCGGCTAATCTGTTTGTGTGTTTGCTGAGGTTGGATTGAGCTGTAATGAGGACTTCTGTATCTGAATATGCCAGGCGCACAGGATAAAGGGCAGGAAAAAAGAGAAGTAAAGGGGTGGTTGGGAGAAGAGAGGGAAGGGTGCACCCGGTCCAGTGCTCTACAGGAATGGTTCTGGAAAAGATGGCAGTGCTAGGGAGGGTTTTGTATGCAGGGTCTTTGGTGTGCTGGTGCAGTGCCATGACAGCTCAACCTCTGTGTGTACGTTTGTCTGTAGCACCTGCTGGTGGGTTAACTAGAGAAGTTACTGCAGATGAAACACTTCTGAGAATGGAGTATTTTGAATGAGGCACCACTGTTATGCTGAAGAACAGGGATCATCAACTAGATTTAGCCGCGGGATGTTTTTGTCTTGAGTGGATGGTCAGCTGGCCGGAACATAATTACAAATCATTTGTAGACGGCAAATTGACCGCAAGAAGCCCAAACAGATATAATATTTGACTAAAAGATAACAATTTCAAACCTCGCTTACGTTTGAATACGATGTCATACATCTCTCTATTATATGTGGGAATACTTGGGAACAGATTTCCAAAATTAAAATCACTTGGAGCTGATTTGTTGTGGTTTTTACAGTCTTTTTTTTTTTTACAAATGTATAATTTATAATAATACATTTGCCCCGGGGCCGCTAGTTGGGGAACCCTGCTGAAAGCCATCTGTGTTTTTAGTCTGTGGATCGGGCAGGAATACATGGGACTAGCTCCTCTGTGAGTCTATTACAAAGCAGATTTGTCGTATGGGTTTCGTTTCATCTCCCTGCTGTTGGGGGCCAAAAATGTGATTTCCCTCTCTGTTGCTTTGTACGGCGCAGAAATCTCTCTATTCATCTGCACATTGAAAAGTTTCATAAGCCCTGAACATAAACGCTGCGCATAATGAACAGCCACAAGTGCCACGTCGCTTTTTTAGGAGGATTGCTGGTACAGAGGCCAGCAAACATTAACAAAGCCTACTCTAAATCGTTTCAGATTAAAAACTACAGCAAGGTTAGGTTGGTCCAGTTTCAGGTTAGGCTCGGTAAAGTTATCTTCTAACATTCTCACACTCATTACAAGAATCGTCGACAGAGGATTAAGACTCCATTACAATCTATGTGATCACCATAGTCTTACTGCACGGTGATTTCATAGATTAAAGTAACAAAAAAAGTTAATCAGTGTGTAGGTAAACCTAGCATGCCATCGTGACTGTACTGTACATATAGTTGAAGTCGGAAGTTTACATACACCTGAGCCAAATACATTTAAACTCAGTTTTTCACAATTCCTGACATTTAATCCTGGTAAAAATTCTCTGTTTTAGGTCAGTTAGGATCACCACTTTATTTTAAGAATGTGAAATGTCAGAATAATAGTAGAGAGAATGATTTATTTCAGCTTGTATTTATTTCATCACATTCCCAGTGGGTCAGAAGTTTACATACACTCAATTAGTATTGGGTAGCATTGCCTTTAAATTGTTTAACTTGGGTCAAATGTTTCAGGTAGCCTTCCACAATCTTACCATGATAAGTTGGGTGAATTTTGGCCCATTCCTCCTGACAGAGCTGGTGTAACTGAGTCAGCTTTGTCGGCCTCCTTGCTCGCACACACTTTTTCAAAATATTTTCTATGGGTTTGAGGTCAGGGCTTTGTGATGGCCACTCCAATTCCTTGACTTTGTTTTCCTTATTAAGCCATTTTGCCACAATTTTGGAAGTATGTTTGGGGTCATTGTCCATTTGGAAGACCCATTTGCGACCAAGTTTTAACTTCCTGACTGATGTCTTGAGATGTTGCTTCAATATATCCACGTAATTTTCCATCCTCATGATGCCATCTATTTTGTTAAGTGCACCAGTCCCTCCTGCAGCAAGGCACCCCCACAACATAATGCTGCCACCTCTGTGCTTCACGGTTGGGATGGTGTTCTTTGGCTTGCAAGCATCCCCCTTTTTCCTCCAAACATAACGATGGTCATTATGGCCAAACAGTTCTATTTTTGTTCTCCAAAAAGTACGATCTTTGTCCCCATGTGCAGTTGCAAACCATAGTCTTTTTTTATGGAGGTTTTGGAGTATTGGCATCTTCCTTGCTGAGCGGCCTTTCAGGTTATGTCGTCATAGGACTCGTTTTACTGTGGATATACACTGCTCAAAAAAATAAAGGGAACACTAAAATAACACATCCTAGATCTGAATTAATTAAATATTCTTATTAAATAATTTTTTCTTTACATAGTTGAATGTGCTGACAACAAAATCACACACAAATGATCAATGGAAATCAAATGTATTAACCCATGGAGGTCTGGATTTGGAGTCACACTCAAAATTAAAGTGGAAAACCACACTAGAGGCTGATCCAACTTTGATGTAATGTCCTTAAAACAAGCCCAAATGAGGCTCAGTAGTGTGTGTGGCCTCCACGTGCCTGTATGACCTCCTTACAATGCCTGGGCATGCTCCTGATAAGGTGGCGGATGGTCTCCTGAGGGATCTCCTCCCAGACCTGGACTAAAGCATCCGCCAACTCCTGGACAGTCTGTGGTGCAACGTGGCATTGGTGGATGGAGCGAGACATGATGTCTCAGATGTGGGCCAGTCCATAGCATCAATGCCTTCCTCTTGCAGGAACTGCTGACACACTCCAGCCACATGAGGTCTAGCATTGTCTTGCATTAGGAGGAACCCAGGGCCAACCACACAAGAATATGGTCTCACAAGGGGTCTGAGGATCTCATCTCGGTACCTAATGGCAGTCGGGCTACCTCTCGCGAGCACATACAGGGCTGTGCGGCCCCCCAAAGAAATGCCACCCCACACCATGACTGACCCATCGCCAAACCGGTCATGCTGGAGGATGTTGCAGGCAGCAGAACGTTCTCCACGGCGTCTCCAGACTCTGTCACGTCTGTCACATGTGCTCAGTGTGAATCTGCTTTCATCTGTGAAGAGCACAGGGCGCCAGTGGCGAATTTGCCAATCTTGGTGTTCTCTGGCAAATGCCAAACGTCCTGCACGGTGTTGGGCTGTAAGCACAACCCCCACCTGTGGACATCGGGCCCTCATACCACCCTCATGGAGTCTGTTTCTGACCGTTTGAGCAGACACATGCACATTTGTGGCCTGCTGGAGGTCATTTTGCAGGGCTCTGGCAGTGCTGCTCCTCCTTGCACAAAGGCGGAGGTAGCGGTCCTGCTGCTGGGTTGTTGCCCTCCTACGGCCTCCTCCACGTCTCCTGATGTACTGGCCTGTCTCCTGGTAGCGCCTCCATGCTCTGGACACTACGCTGACAGACGCAGCAAACCTTCTTGCCACAGCTCGCATTGATGTGCCATCCTGGATGAGCTGCACTACCTGAGCCACTTGTGTGGGTTGTAGACTCCGTCTCATGCTACCACTAGAGTGAAAGCACCGCCAGCATTCAAAAGTGACCAAAACATCAGCCAGGAAGCATAGGAACTGAGAAGTGGTCTGTGGTTACCACCTGCAGAACCACTCCTTTATTGGGGGTGTCTTGCTAATTGCCTATAATTTCCACCTGTTGTCTATTCCATTTACACAACAGCATGTGAAATGTATTGCCAATCAGTGTTGCTTCCTAAGTGGACAGTTTGATTTCACAGAAGTGTGATTGACTTGGAGTTACATTGTGTTGTTTAAGTGTTCCCTTAATTTTTTTGAGCAGTGTCGATACTTTTGTACCTGTTTCCTCCAGCATCTTGACAAGTTCCTTTGCTGCTGTCCTGGGATTGTTTTGCATTTTTTGCACCAAAGAATGTTCATCTCTAGGGGACAGAACGCATCTCCTTCCTGAGCAGTATAATGGCTGCCTGGTCCCATAGTGTTTATACTTGAGTACTATTGTTTGTACAGATGAATGTGGTACCTTCAGGCATTTGGAAATTGCTCCCAACGATGAACCAGACTTGTGGAGGTCTACAAAAACAAATTCTGAGATCTTGGCTGATTTTTTCCGATTTTCCCATGATGTCAAGCAAAGAGGCACTGAGTTTGAAGGTAGGCCTTGAAATACATCCACAGGTACACCTCCAATTGACTCAAAATGTGTCAATTAGCCTATCAGAAGCTTCTAAAGCCATGACACAATTCTCTGGAATCTTCCAAGCTGTTTAAAGGCTCAGTCAACTTAGTGTATGTAAACTTTGGAGCCACTGGAATTGTGATACAGTGAAATAATCAGTCTGTAAACAATTGTTGGAAAAGTTACTTGTGTCCTGCACAAAGTAGATGTCCTAACCGACTTGCCAAAACTGTAGTTTGTTAACAAGAAATTTGTGGAGTGGTTGAAAAACAAGTTTTAATGACTCCCACCTAAGTGTATGTAAACCTCCGACTTCAACTGTAGCTCTAATGAAAGTGTTACTTGTTAGTATTGAGTGACAGAAAGAGTTTTGGGAGATGTGTTGGAATGAGAGAGATGAGGTTGACGGCGGGAGCCGGGCACAGGTTCAAATTCCCCCGGTGACTGAGGGGCTGCGGTGGAATGAGGCTTGCTGGCTGGGATGGTGGGGGAAAGGGGGGCTTTCCCCCCAAAACGCTGCTGCTGCTGCCACTGTCACGATCCCCTTTGTTGTGTTTATCAGCTGGGCGACACGGAGCCTGAGTGCATTAGACAGGGATAGCAAGTCTGCCACGTCAGATAACTACCATCAGGGTTTAAGCAAGAACCACATAGACAAAAGGCTGGCAAAAAGAGAAAATACAGAAAGAAATGTACCGAATGGAGAGAAAAGTGTAAATGGAAATAAATGGGAGATAATGAAATGGTCTCTTTCAATATTTAGATTTTTTTTAAATGGTTTGCATTTTTTGGTGGAGAATTTAGGGTTACCTGTACTACCTGGTAGTCAACGTCATTAATTGTCCTTTTTTTTATGCTGTGTGTGTGTGTGTGTGTGTGTGTGTGTGTGTGTGTGTGTGTGTGTGTTAAGAGCCAGAGTGCAGATAATGGAATGTGTTGCAGGGCCCTTTCTGGCTGGTGCAGTGGCTGCGGGAGAAAAAGGAATTCATTTTGGTGGTGTGTGTGCAGGCAGCTGATAGGAGCATGGAGGCACATGGCGGCGCAGCTGCTCTGGGCTGATAGCACTATCTGATTGTGAGCGTGCCGTCTCCCTCAAAGGGCTGCTCAGGAGAGAATGGAATGGAAGATCAAGGATGACAGTGAAAAAAATTGCATTTTATCTGAAAATAGTTCAAAGTTTATAAATAAAATAAAGCTCTTCACAGGGACTGGGGAAGGGAGATAAAACAGCTAGCGCTAGCCCGGGCCTCATCTTCTCTCTTTTTCCTCATTCCCCTTTTTCTCCTAATTTACAGAGGCGTTTGTGAGGTTTATAATAAACCTGCGAGCGCAGATTATAGAGGAGACTGAAGAAATGCATCATCAGGACTCACCCCCCCCCCCATCCCATCCGCTGTAATGGTGGACTTTCATAGGGGGCGCGTGCACGCTGTTTGCCATTGTGCTGTCGTGTTGGGTTTCATGCATGGAGAGGGATCCCTTGGATCAGGCTGCTGGTGTATCACAGCCTCCCAGTAGTGTGAATCACTGTGCTCTAAGGAGAGGTTCTCTCTGCTCCCTAGCCCTGCTCTGATCACGGCGCTTCACAAGGCTGCCGCGCTGCACTGTTCAGGATCCTAACATGGACACTCACTGCGGCTTTGGAGGAGACGCTCATGCATTTTGACAGGATATTCATTCATTAAAACAAATAAAGTGTTGTAATTTGGGAACAAAGTTTTTAAGATCTGTAATTAAATTGATCCGTTTGTGCATTGCTCTGGTGCATATGGATGCCCATGCAAGCTATCTAACTTCCTACAACAATCGCTGCTAAACTTTCATGTCAGCACCCTTAGACAATGAGATTCTATCTGGGTTTGAATTCCAGTGTGTTACTGTTCAATACCAGGACTCTTTCTCCCATCTCCAGGTGAGCCAGCAGCTGGGGACTGTGGTGGATCTGTTCAGCACCAGTCTGTCTGTGGCTGGCTTCAGCGTTCCAGACGATAGTCTCATAGATGGACTGGACCTCAGCCCTGTCCTCCATAACAACACACTCATCAACAGGTTAGAACTCGCAGCTGGGAGAGGCGGTAGCGGTGCCCCCTGTAGGGAGGCTGCTGGCTGGGGCCCAGGGAGAGGGACCACCCTGGTGGATAAGGTGTTCCAACAAGCACATAATGGGATGAGCCATGGCGGGGGGGGGGGGGGCTGCTGCTTATCACAGGAATCCAGCAGTCACCAATCCCATTTCACACCCAACAGGCCCATCTTCTATTACCGCGGCAATGAGATGATGGCAGTCAGGGTTGGGCCTTACAAGGCCCACTATTGGACGTGGAGCAACTCGTGGGAGGAGTTTAACCAAGTGAGTCACTCTCAGTGACTGTAGTGTGTATTTCGCTCTCTTGCTGTCTCTCTGACTGTAGTTTATCTCTCATTGTCTCTCTCGCTGTCTCTCTGACTGCAGTTTATCTCTCATTGTCTCTCTCTCTCTCCCCCACACCCTCAACCAGCCATCCACAGTGCTCTCCAAAAACACACATTTGGTAGTCAGTGTTATCTTGAAAACAGCTCATCAAGTGGCTGTTGTGTACATCAGTGGCTAATGAATATTAATGAGGACACCCCACTTCACCAAAGAACTATCATTCATCAGCACTGGCTGTCGCTGGTGGAGCGTTCTCCCCTCCTGCTGAGTATCCCACTCCTCCCTCCTATGCCCTGAGGAGTGAGAATGTGTTCTCTCCTCCTCTTGGCCCCCTTTAAAATGTGCCCTGCTCCTCTCCCTCAGAAACCTCTGTTTCAAACGTGCAAGTTTGCATTATGCCCCATCGGTTGCTTAAATTGCTCTCTCCTAGAGGGCCGCTGAATCAATAACAGCCTCCTTTATCAGCTCATGTGAACTGGAGTGGAACTTCACAAATAATGGCGTCTGATTGCCTGTGTGTTGCCTATCGATTGGTGTGTGCGTGAGCGTGTTTGTAAATGTGTGTGTCTGCGAGCAAAGGATGGTTTGAAGGGGAGGCTCTGGGTCTCCGAAGCTGACTCTGAGAGTTAATGTGTCGGTTCTTCACCAGAATGGGCAGCAGGCATTCAGAGCTTTACAATGACGCTTGACCCTCAAATCTCACCCGAGAGCATCCATCACACAGAAAAACCACTCTTTATTTCAAGCGGTTTTAAACGGGTCTGAATATTGTGCTGAAACGTTGATCCATCATTCAAGCTTACTATTTTCTTACCGGTTGTAAGTAATGTGGTGAATTTACTGTTTATGTTAAATTTAAGATAAAACAAGGATGGTGTGTCTTTTCTGAACTTGAAATTCAATCATGGCTTAATAGCCATGAGCTCTACTGTGATTTTTCTGGTGAAATCCAGAAGATTCAGTGATGTGCAAAATTAGACATTTCACAGGGTTAAGTGGTTTTCATTAGAAGCTTTTGTTGGATGGTGTGGTAATGGTGTGAGGTATTATATTGCATTGGGAATGGGAACGGTCTGTATCTGATGTTATCTGCTCGGACTTGTCTTTGGTGGGTAGCATACGTTTAATATGACTCTTTATAGAATACTTTTCTTTGAGGAAAATATGAAAACAAAATTCTACTTTTGCATTCCATGTTATGTCCCTTGATTCTTCTTATAATGTTGGCTACTTTACTCCATCTTAGCAGATTGTACAGCAATGTTCTTTTATCTTAATACCATGAGAGATATGGAGTTCTGCTGTCTCTTTTTCTTGGATAGAGATTAAAAGGGCTTTCTCACAGTCCAAAGGGATTTAGGCTCTTTTACATTTCAAAGACCAAAGCACGGTGACTGCTTCAGGACACTATGTGGGCAAGTCTGGATCATAGTGGGCTATGCAGTGTACTGAGGTGAGGTGTGTGCGCTCGTGCCTGTGCTCCTTTGAGCGTGACTGCTTGTGGTCCCAGAGGGGGGTAGGTAGAGTGCCTTACAGATGAGTGCTCTCTCAATATTAGTCGTGTTGCTCACAAGGACACCTGAGAGGTATCCCCAGGGGGTCTGGAGGGGGCTGTGACTCAATCAGTCTCTGTCAGAGCCAGGCTGCTACCCCAGAGGAGGGGTGGAGGGGAGGAAGGTATAGAGGAGCAAGCCTGCACACTTTTGGGGGTCGACAGGACAATCGTAAAGGCCATGGCCCCACATTCTGACTGGCAGATAGAGTAGCCACATAGGTAACAGCCACAGGCATACCGTAACCCCAGGGCAGAGAGAACAGGTTGACAGGTTTGAAGTGAGGAAGACATGATATTATATACAGTGCCTTGTGAAAGTATTCGGCCCCCTTGAACTTTGCGACCTTTTGCCACATTTCAGGCTTCAAACATAAAGATATAAAACTGTATTTTTTTGTGAAGAATCAACAACAAGTGGGACACAATCATGAAGTGGAACGACATTTATTGGATATTTCAAACTTTTTTAACAAATCAAAAACTGAAAAATTGGGCGTGCAAAATTATTCAGCCCCCTTAAGTTAATACTTTGTAGCGCCACCTTTTGCTGCGATTTCAGCTGTAAGTCGCTTGGGGTATGTCTATCAGTTTTGCACATCGAGAGACTGAATTTTTTTCCCATTCCTCCTTGCAAAACAGCTCGAGCTCAGTGAGGTTGGATGGAGAGCATTTGTGAACAGCAATTTTCAGTTCTTTCCACAGATTCTCGATTGGATTCAGGTCTGGACTTTGACTTGGCCATTCTAACACCTGGATATGTTTATTTTTGAACCATTCCATTGTAGATTTTGCTTTATGTTTTGGATCATTGTCTTGTTGGAAGACAAATCTCCATCCCAGTCTCAGGTCTTTTGCAGACTCCATCAGGTTTTCTTCCAGAATGGTCCTGTATTTGGCTCCATCCATCTTCCCATCAATTTTAACCATCTTCCCTGTCCCTGCTGAAGAAAAGCAGGCCCAAACCATGATGCTGCCACCACCATGTTTGACAGTGGGTATGGTGTGTTCAAGGTGACGAGCTGTGTTGCTTTTACGCCAAACATAACGTTTTGCATTGTTGCCAAAAAGTTAAATTTTGGTTTCATCTGACCAGAGCACCTTCTTCCACATGTTTGGTGTGTCTCCCAGGTGGCTTGTGGCAAACTTTAAACGACACTTTTTGTGGATATCTTTAAGAAATGGCTTTCTTCTTGCCACTCTTCCATAAAGGCCAGATTTGTGCAATATACGACTGATTGTTGTCCTATGGACAGAGTCTCCCACCTCAGCTGTAGATCTCTGCAGTTCATCCAGAGTGATCATGGGCCTCTTGGCTGCATCTCTGTCTTCTCCTTGTATGAGCTGAAAGTTTAGAGGGACGGCCAGGTCTTGGTAGATTTGCAGTGGTCTGATACGCCTTCCATTTCAATATTATCGCTTGCACAGAGCTCCTTGGGATGTTTAAAGCTTGGGAAATCTTTTTGTATCCAAATCCGGCTTTAAACTTCTTCACAACAGTATCTCGGACCTGCCTGGTGTGTTCCTTGTTCTTCATGATGTTCTCTGCGCTTTTAACGGACCTCTGAGACTATCACAGTGCAGGTGCATTTATACGGAGACTTGATTGTATTTATCATCATTAGTCATTTAGGTCAACATTGGATCATTCAGAGATCCTCACTGAACTTCTGGAGAGAGTTTGCTGCACTGAAAGTAAAGGGGCTGAATAATTTTGCATGCCCAATTTTTCAGTTTTTCATTTGTTAAAAAAGTTTGAAATATCCAATAAATGTCGTTCCACTTCACGATTGTGTCCCACTTACATTTACATTTAAGTCATTTAGCAGACGCTCTTATCCAGAGTGACTTACAAATTGGTGAATTCACCTTCTGACATCCAGTGGAACAGCCACTTTACAATAGTGCATCTAAATCATTTAAGGGAGGGGGGTGAGAAGGATTACTTATCCTATCCTAGGTGTTCCTTGAAGAGGTGGGGTTTCAGGTGTCTCCGGAAGGTGGTGATTGACTCCGCTGTCCTGGCGTCGTGAGGGAGTTTGTTCCACCATTGGGGGGCCAGAGCAGCGAACAGTTTTGACTGGGCTGAGCGGGAACTGTACTTCCTCAGTGGTAGGGAGGCGAGCAGGCCAGAGGTGGATGAACGCAGTGCCCTTGTTTGGGTGTAGGGCCTGATCAGAGCCTGGAGGTACTGCGGTGCCGTTCCCCTCACAGCTCCGTAGGCAAGCACCATGTTCTTGTTGTTGATTCTTCACAAAAAAATACAGTTTTATATCTTTATGTTTGAAGCCTGAAATGTGGCAAAAGGTCGCAAAGTTCAAGGGGGCCGAATACTTTCGCAAGGCACTGTACCAAACAGATATAGTCACACACATTATACACCATGTACTGTACACATCTACACTCCGCTTCCTTGGACAGATTCCTCCATATCCTCAGAGAGACGGCATCAGGTTCAGGTGTGCAGTGAGAGTGTCGGTCTGTAGGTGGACATCATTGACAGTCTTTTTAATTGAATTCTCTTTTCAAGGGCACTTTCTCAGGGTCAGTTGAAATAGGTTATCTGTTACCACAACAGTCTCCATTGTCCTCTGTGAAGTGGGCGTTAGAAGCTAAAGATCAATTGTGTGTATGTGTGTCTACTCTAACAGGGCATTAACTTCTGTCCAGGCCAAGAGGTGGCAGGCGTGACCACCCACACCCAACAGGAGCACACAATGCAGCCACTCATCTTCCACCTGGGGCGGGGCCCCTGGGAGAAATACCCTATCAGGTGAGTGCTCACTAAAACATACAAAGATTCCCTGGTGTACTGTTAGATTTGTACTGAACGTAAAGTGAAAAGCAAGGGAAATATAGACAGGGCTTGGGGTTGGTCAGCCAATCTCCACACAGCTCAACAAACAGCAGGCCTCTGGTTAAATAAGAGAAGACAAGTGAGGAGGAGGAGGAGGAGGGGTTGTAGGATGTTGGTGGACAGGATCTATGAGATCAATACTGATCCAGTTGTGGGAAAGAGGCGCGGTGAGGACTGAAGATTGATCTGTGCAGCCCCAGACTGGCTGATTAAACACTATTCTTTGTGATTGCAAATAGCTCTTTAAATCTCGCTGTCTTGCCTCAGACCCACTGCTATAAGTTAAAATTGCAAGACAAATTGTTCTCATATAAATCGAGAGGGAGTGCTGTGTCATGGACTTTTGTGTGCCTTCGAACATGACCCCTTAGTGGTGTAAAAAACAGTTGGGTGTTTTATTTAGAAGACCTTTTAATTTTTCTCTATACATTAAATGTAATTGTGATGGTGTAAAAATGTGGACAAAAATGGCCTTAATTGTACAAAAGAACCATTATTTGGCGGCAGGGAGCCTAGTGGTTAGAGCATTGGACCAGTAACCGAAAGGTTGCTGGATCGAATCCCCTAGCTGACAAGGTAAAAATCTGTCATTCTGCCCCTGAACAAGGCAGTTAACCCACTGTTCCCCGGTAGACCGTCATTGTAAATAAGAATTTGTTCTTAACTGACTTTCCTAGTCAAATAAATGTTAAATACATATATACAGTGGGGAGAACAAGTATTTGATACACTGCCGATTTTGCAGGTTTTCATACTTACAAAGCATGTAGAGATCTGTCATTTTTATCATAGGTACACTTCAACTCTGAGAGACAGAATCTAAAACAAAAATCCAGAAAATCACATTGTATGATTTTTAAGTAATTAATTTGCATTTTATTGCATGACATAAGTATTTGATCACCTACCAACCAGTAAGAATTCCGGCTCTCACAGACCTGTTAGTTTTTCTTTAAGAATCCCTCCTGTTCTCCACTCATTACCTGTATTAACTGCACCTGTTTGAACTGGTTATCTGTATAAAAGACACCTATCCACACACTCAATCAAACAGACTCCAACCTCTCCACAATGGCCAAAACCAAAGAGCTGTGTAAGGACATCAGGGATACAATTGTAGATCTGCACAAGGACAATAGGCAACAGGACAATAGGCAAGCAGCTTGGTGAGAAGGCAACAACTGTTGGCGCAATTATTAGAAAATGGAAGAAGTTCAAGATGACAGTCAATCACCCTCGGTCTGGGGCTCCATGCAAGATCTCACCTTGTGGGGCATCAATGATCATGAGGATGGTGAGGGATCTGCCCAGAACTACATGGCAGGACCTGGTCAATGACCTGAAGAGAGCTGGGACCACAGTCTCAAAGAAAACCATTAGTAACACACTACACCGTCATGGATTAAAATCCTGCAACACACGCAAGGTCCCCCTGCTCAAGCCAGCGCATGTCCAGGCCTGTCTGAAGTCTGCCAATGACCATCTGGATGATCCAGAGGAGGAATGGGAGAAGGTCATGTGGTCTGATGAGACAAAAATAGAGCTTTTTGGTCGAAACTCCACTTGCCGTGTTTGGAGGAAGAAGAAGGATGAGTACAACCCCAAGAACACCATCCTAACCGTGAAGCATGGAGGTGGAAACATCATTCTTTGGGGATGCTTTTCTGCAAAGGGGACAGAACGACCCGAAACACACAGCCAGGGCAACTAAGGAGTGGCTCCGTAAGAAGCATTTCAAGGTCCTGGAGTGGCCTCGCCAGTCTCCAGATCTCAACCCAATAGAAAATCTTTGGAAGGAGCTGAAAGTCAGTATTGTCCAGCGACAGCCCCGAAACCTGAAGGATCTGGAGAAGGTCTGTATGGAGGAGGGGGCCAAAATCCCTGCTGCAGTGTGTGCAAACCTGGTCAAGAACTACAGGAAATGTATGGTCTCTGTAATTGCAAACAAAGGTTTCTGTACCAAATATTAAGTTCTGCTTTTCTGATGTATCAAATACTTATGTCATGCAATAAAATGCAAATTAATGACTTAAAAATCATACAATGTGATTTTCTGGATTTTTGTTTTAGATTCCGTCTCTCTCAGTTGAAGTGTACCTATGATAAAAATTACAGACCTCTACATGCTTTGTAAGTAGGAAAATCTGCAAAATCGGCAGTGTATCAAATACTTGTTCTGTATATATATATATTTATATATTTTAAATTCATTTTTTTGCTTAACTTTTTTATTGGCAAAGACACTCAGAGATGAACAAAAGCATGACACACATTCATATAGTTTCCATAATGATTTGATGGGGGAATACAATTTCCTATTATCTAGCTTTCTCTCTGATCCGTCTTCATTCTCCTTAATGTTTTCTTCAGTCGGATTAGCTCCTGTCCCCCAGGCTGTTTCCCACCCTCTGGCTCCCTCCCTCACCATCTCTCTATACGTCTCTGTTTCTTCCTCTCTCACTTTATCACTCTCTCCTCTCTTAATCTCCCCTTACTCCTTTTCTCACTTGAAGGGAGATGGAATAATTAAACATTCATGTTGTTTTTGATCAGCCCATCTCATCTCTGCTCTCTTCCATTCAAGCCACATAATTAAAAACAGAAAAATCTATAGCAGTGTTGTGTTGGAGAGTTAATTTGGCCGTGTCCCAGACTTATGGAGAGGAGGAGCTGGTTTGGCACCTGGAGAGAGGACCCTGTGTCCCCTCTCCCCACTCCAAGTGGGTGGGGGTCATTGGGGTGGATCGTGAGGTCACAATATTCCAGCTCCATCTCTCCAGCCCCAGTGATGACACCCAGCCACCATCCACCCCCACTGCCATCCCTCCCATCTCTCCCTCTCTCTGTTTCCTTCTCTCCTGTCTGTGTGTCAGGCAGGCTGCTGGCCATGTGCTCCTTGGGCACCCAGCTGGACCGGCTGGCCGTCATTAATCTCTGTCTGCACCTAAAGAGCCACTTAAGATGATGTAGGGCCTGTCTGCACGCATACCTTCAGTTGTGTGGCAGGCTGATACTACAGCAGTAACACACGCTGCCCAGGTAGTCGCTCCACTGTCCCAGCCTCTTAGGATACATGGACACACTCACTAGAGACCTGCTGCATGAATCCAGGGGGATATAGAAGATGCTTTTCCATTCATATCTGAGTTAGGATATTTCATATTTTGTCTTTATCTCATTGATATACAATAACAAGACAATCGCAAGCACACAGAGATCAGCATTCTACCGCTGTGAGATTTAGACAAAACATTTATTCAGATTGTCAGTGAATTGACGGATAAGCGTTTTCAGACTGAACATGAGCACATGACATTTTTCTTATTGGTCCTCTTCTATTGGTGTGGGAGATGACTCCTCCTGTGGTTAGTAGATCAGTGGGAAGGTGTGGCTGACTGGGTCCAGTGTATAGTAAGACAGCCCAGTTCTCCCTGCCTGTGTCCCAGTGGGACTGAGACTTAGCCCTGCCTCCTGCTGCTCCGGCTCACTTCCCCTGGGCCCTTGTCACCCTGTGCTGAGCACTTAAGTCCCAGCCAGCCTCGAGCTAATGTAGCAGGCAGCCCTGCACACTCTGGCCTCATCTGCTGCCGACTAGCACTTCAGCCCCCAATCAATAGTCTTCACCGATTCGCTCAATTTCCACAGGAGGAGGAGAAAGGGCAGAGGTATTTGATTGTCTCTTCAATTCCCTCTGCTTGATGCCTGCTGCTGTGTGCGTGCGTGTGCGTGTGTGTGTGTGTTCGCTCTACCAGTGGGGTTATGAATCACTAATCAGAGTGTAGTGACACACCTGAGCAATGCCGCCTTCCCCCTGGGTGTCATGCATTATAAATCAAAAGAGTTAATTTGCATGCAGCGTTATTATTATTCCAGTTTTTGCTTTAACACCAATGGGCTAAGGGTTCTAGTAATGATAATGAGGCTGTGCTGACTGGAGTTTTCTTTGTTTATTTGTGGAGAGGGAGGAGAGAAATGCATCTGTTTTTATTTATATATTTTTAGGGTTACGGTGCTCAATGCATAGACAAAGAATAGTCTGTTGACACAAAAAGGGCTGAGTGTACACTTTGCACACCACACGAAGCTGCTGAGAGGAGGATGGCTCATAATAATGGCTGGAATGGAGTTAATGGAATGTTGTCAAACACATGGAAATCACCACGTGTTTGATGAGTTTAATACCATTACATGATTCCGTTCCAGCCATTACTATTAGCCTTTCCTCCCCAAATAAGGTGTCACCAGCCGCCTGTGTTGGTACACTGTGTTTGGTCCCGCTCTGATGTATGGTTCTAATATTTAGTGAGATAAAGCAGCTTCAGAAGTTATCTGAAAACGAATCACAGTGATCAATACAGAGCAGAGAACAGATAGGATGGTAATGAAATCTCCATCATTTTGATCAAGATATTGTCTTTGGTCCAGGAAGCTGAGTTTGTGATTTCAAATACATACATAGTCAAATTTAATCTGAAATGAAACACTTGTTTCTATAGAAACCTTTACTCATTAAAGATATGATCAAGGCCGTGGTATTCTGTGATTCTGGGTCATTGCACAGTATTGCGGCACCACGCAACCATAAGAAATAACCACCAAGCCAAGGCAGAGAGCAGATGGTAAGTTTAGACCGCCATGGCCTTGTTAAGGACCTAAAGGATGAGTTGGGGTGGGGAACACTGGGGCAGTAGAGTAGTGAAGGTGGGAGAGCAGAGGGTGTGAATATAGGAGTAGCACATGGCTGAGGAATAGGGGAGCAGGTGCTATTGTGTGTCAGAAGCCCCACTGCCCTCTGGGAGGTGGAGAAGGAGGAGGGGAGATGGAGGGGATAGGCGGTGTGAGCCGGACAGGGCCTGGGGTTATTACACTAATTGACACTTCACCTCACGCACACCCTCCCCAGGGGCCAATCAGAGAGCTGGCTTTGGGGAGGGGCGGGGGGGACGGAGCTGGCACAGGTGCTGCTTGCGACTGTATTATGGGTGTAATTGCACTGGTGATATTTGTCTATCCACGTGTCGCGCCACCAACCGCCCACTCCCCCCAAACACAGAGAGCCCATTAACCCTACAGGTCCTATTGAGAGCAGACAGAGCAGTGTTCCTTTGAAACACTTCAGGGCCTCTGCGTTTTACACACTGAATATAATAATGCACAGAGGTGCTCCGCCGTGTCCAACAAGAATAATTGAGAGACAGGGGATGGGGAACATGGCCAATCCTGCTGAGAGGGCTCCCCAAAGGGTGTGTGTGTGCGTGCGTGCGTGTGCGTGCGCGCATGCTTTCAAAAGGCTCTCGTATGAGTTAAGCTTGTCGGCTTTAAACTGTTTCAGTCATTAGTGTGTACATTCGCTATGGATTACATCAGTTGTTTAAAGGCAGGCAGGTGTCATACAATGATAATAGTCATTTTAGGCTGTACAGCACATGGAAGACTAAGCTGCAGATTTATGAATCATACAGAGATTGTTATACACTGGTCTATATTGTAGGCCTGCTGTGTTTGTGTGTGAATGTGCATTTGTGTGAGCAGTGACCTTCTGTGTATGTGCTGTGACTGACATCTATTCTCTATGTTAAATTGTATAACATTTACATTTACATTTAAGTCATTTAGCAGACGCTCTTATCCAGAGCGACTTACAAATTGGACCACGCTATTGGTGTGTTGTGTGTGTGGGAGAAGGTGAAAACCTGAGTGTTTGTCCTTGACCAAGCTCTGATTGAAGAGCCTCATGCCTGTTCAGACATTTTAGGTGAATCTGTGCATCTGTGTTAGTGTGTGAATACAAGATGTAGCAGTATGCCTTTACTGCGCTGTTGTAATTCTGGATGGTGTGACCACATGCCAATATTGACTGAATGTTATGTTTGTATGTGTGGTGAGTGTTTTGCACAACTACTTACGTCTGTGTGTTTCTCTGCAGTGCTGTGACTAAGGAGTACCAGGATGCACTGAGTCGGATCACAGCAGTGGTGGAGAAGCATAAGAAGGGTCTGGTACCAGGTGTGCCCCAGCTCAATATGTGTGACATGGCTGTCATGGTAAGATCAATACGACACAGAATGTCCATTCCCCATGTAGCCTCTTTTAACTTGTTTGATATAATACATTTTGTTTCATAGTATTGTTCTGTGGCTTTTGTTTTCAGTGTTAACATCTCTGACTTGTGTTTTCTTTCTCAAAGAAAATGATTTTAGAAAATAAATTGATTAAGATCTTGCTGTAGTGACTCCTTTTCTCATTTCCTTTATCTTTTTATAATGCTGAATGCTTTCAGTAAACTATGTGGGCACAATTTCAGATCTGTTTACCAGAGTGATTTTCCTTCCCTTTGTTCGTAAAATAATAGTCTATCTTATTGTTATTTGTGGAAAAACACAGCAGTGTGATTCTTGGACCTTTTGTCTCAGCAACTGTTCCTGTGGGTTTTAGCTGCTTTTGGAAAAAAAATAGGGAGTGTCTGTCTCATTGCTTTTGGTTTTTACAAAACAGCTAATAATGAACATTGCTTTCTTTGTATGCTCATTGCTGAAGCAGTTTGTCCATGATTCTGAGATCTGTGTGTCGCGAGTGTAGCAGCAGCTCCCCCATGTGGTTTCTTTTGAAAACATCATTTTAATCATGTTCAACTCAGGTGCATGAATGTGTAATAATGTTTTCTGTGGTTTCTTTCACTGACAGAACTGAGCACCTCCAGGATGTGAAAAGTTAGGAAAATGCCTTAAAGCCCCCAAGTCACAGCCGTGGAAGTGTGACTGGCCGCATTAGCTATCTGTTTCAGCGCCACCCTGGGAAAAGGGAGGATGTCAGCGAAGATGCTGCCTTGATGAAGAGCCATTTTCAGGAATTCAACTTGAATTTCTATTTGTTTTTAAGTTGTAATGTTGAAACAGAACAACATATGGTTTGAATGGAGGACGTTATAATGGGATGAATGCTGTCTGGGTTCCATATGATTATTAATTGAATGAAGCTGATTTGCAATAGCTTTTTTTTTAATGATGCCATCTCTGTAGATGATTTCTCTCTCTTTACTTACTTATGCACTATTGTGGAACAAACTGTTTTAACTAGAATTAAACAACGTTTCATTTTTATGCAACGTTGTTTTTCAAAATGTTCTTAATCTTAACAGATGTTTTCTAGTGGGCGGCAGATTGAAGATTTCTGCGTCAATCGATGTGTCGTCACTTGCTTCCACTGTCACAAAGTCATATCAATAATAATTTATTAAACTTCGAGCACTTTTTATAATAGAAATCGCTTCGTAAACAAAAAACAAACAAATAAACAAGCAATATATCATGACAGATCAACCAATAGTGGCCAAGTGTTTGCTTCATGCTTTGCAGATGGAGAGGGTCATCAGTTCGTGGCTTGAGCGGAGGGAACTGGTCAGACGATGGTAAATGATGGTGATGAAGTCTGCTGATGATCTTGTACAGGGCAAGTCTGAACCAGCCCGAGTTTTATAGCCACTGGAATTCTCTTCCACTCTGTGAAGCATCTTCTTGGGATCGGCATTCCTCTCACTATTATGAGAGGAATATTAATATAATTATTATTGATGACAATTATATTATAGCTAAATCCCGCCTATTTCTACAGTGTGTGTGTGTGTGTGTGTGTGTATATATATATATATATGTGTATATATATGTGTATATATATATGTGTGTGTGTGTGTATATATATATATATATATATATTTTTTTTTACCTTTATTTTACTAGGCAAGTCGGTTAAGAACAAATTCTTATTTTCAATGACGGCCTGGGAACAGTGGGTTATCTGAACGACAGATTCTGTACCTTGTCAGCTATATATACACTGCTCAAAAAATAAAGGGAACACTTAAAGAACACAATGTAACTCCAAGTCAATCACACTTCTATGAAATCAAACTGTCCACTTAGGAAGCAACACTGATTGGCAATAAATGTCACATGCTGTTGTGCAAATGGAATAGACAACAGGTGGAAATTAAAGGCAATTAGCAAGACACCCCCAATAAAGGAGTGGTTCTGCAGGTGGGGACCACAGACCACTTCTCAGTTCCTATGCTTCCTGGCTGATGTTTTGGTCACTTTTGAATGCTGGCGGTGCTTTCACTCTAGTGGTAGCATGAGACGGAGTCTACAACCCACACAAGTGGCTCAGGTAGTGCAGCTCATCCAGGATGGCAAGAAGCTGTGGCAAGAAGGTTTGTTGTGTCTGTCAGCGTAGTGTCCAGAGCATGGAGGCGCTACCAGGAGACAGGCCAGTACATCAGGAGACGTGGAGGAGGCCGTAGGAGGGCAACAACCCAGCCGCAGGACCGCTACCTCCGCCTTTGTGCAAGGAGGAGCAGGAGGAGCACTGCCAGAGCCCTGCAAAATGACCTCCAGCAGGCCGCAAATGTGCATGTGTCTGCTCAAACGGTCAGAAACAGA